>NW_005871523.1:561921-633131 GCF_000147115.1 Myotis lucifugus | reverse complement strand
TATATATATATATATGAATAACGCTACATTTTAAAATAGATTGTCCTTATTTTCAGAACTCTAGCTCAGGTCAAAAGCCCAGTTTCTGCGTTTAGACTATACAAAGAATTTATGGGATTAAGTCTCTGAAGATAAATGAGGCAGAACTATCCATGCCAGCCAATACTACCATCATGTCCCTTGGGGCCCAAACACATTACATATTTAGAATGAGTTATTCAGACAGACAGGTCGGTGATACAGGTAAATTGCCGCACTTCCTGCTCAGATGAATTATTCTTGCCATTATTTTGGTGACTTTTTAGAGAGTAGACTCTGGATCTTGATGTGTCAATACCATCTAACTGTGTCTATTTCTTAGGAGTAACAAACCATGAATGTTTGGGGCAACAAGTTACAGAATCTTACTCCCAGGGACATAACAAAGTCAGGCTTGATTTTCTCTCATGACAAGAAGTCTGGAAAAGAGCTGTTGCTGGATTTGGCAAGGCTGCTGCATGATATCAGAGCGCCCATGGTCTTCCCTTGGCGATTATAACCTCCCCGCTGTGCCTCCAAGCCATCCACTGTTAGAATGAAGGAGGTTGAGGAAGTATATGACTAGTTATTTGTTTCTCTTTTAAAAATTTTTTCAGAAAAAGAAAAGCCTTCTCAAAACTACTCCACTTTTAACAATTATTACATAATCTAGGGTAATCTAATATTAACATGGATTTTATCAAACTCCTACTCAGCCACAAAATCTCAAATTTAAATTACACAGGGAGCGATTTCCTTCCTTCCCAGTAAGTGAAATTAATTCTAGTATAAATTATCTTAGCCAAAGATCATGGCTGTTCCTTTGTTTCTACTCTTTCATACTAAGCTCATAGGTTTCCTCAACCTCCACTGTGTTCTGTCATCACATCACCTTTTAAGCACCTAGTAATTCTCTAACCTCATTCTTCAATTGCATTTAAAAAAATTTGGTGGGGGAGGGCTAGAATGGGTCAATGGGGGAATAAGGGGACACCTGTAATACTTTCAACAACAACAACAAAAGATTTTTAAAAATTTAAAAAACTATAACTTCCATCTACTATAATCTATAATCTTTATAATTGCATTCTGGGATCACATTTAAAATTTTTAAATCTATTATAATCTGTTAGAAGTGTGTGTAAGGCCCACACAAGTGTAGGAATATATAGAGGAAGCAGTGAGTTAAGACCTCTGTGGAAAGCAACTATGGTAGTTAATACAAAACTATTTGAAAGCTACACAAACATTGATAGTGGTAATACATACTTCAGGGTTTAGTTCCAATTGTTTAGACACAAAATAGCTATTGGGTCCTCACAATAAAAGAGAAGATTGTCTCCTTAGGTTTTGGGTGAGTTTTTATACACTTAAAAAAAAAAGACTGTAACTCTTAGAAAAACTGCTATTTTAATGAGCTATGTGAACCCAGCTTCCTAAGATGCAAGAGAAAGGCGGACTAGAGCCAAGAGTTATAATTAACTGCATGCTGGTTTGCTAAAATAAATGTGTAATTCTCACTTCTATTCCTGAATGGAGTCACTGGGACTACTATCATTAGGCTGCCATTACAGTACTATCATTATGGAATAATAAGAAACATGCTCTTGAATCTGCTTTTGTCTTCAATTTAGGTGTAACGTGGTGATAAAATCAGAAACAAGTTATTTTTAGATGCACTTCATAATTCTTATGTAGCCATAACTACTTACATTTGTAAATAAATATGATCTCTGATCATTTTGAATAGTGGCTTATAGTAAAAATAATGATGTACATGTGATTAGCATGTTACCAGAGCATATAGCTTAATTTGATTGCAAATTCAATTATGCTTCAGTAAAAATGGTCCACTCTTTCTGTTTTTATAATTTACTAATTTTTGTGTAATTGTGTGCATTGAATATTTTGAACATTTCTTACAGCATAATATTGATTCTTCTACAGGGCACACCTTTTTCATCCTACTGGTTCTCTTTGTTGTTGTTGGTTTTTCATGCTTTTGATTTTATCAGGCTTTGTCTTAAGTCCCATGGAACTCTCACTAAGTGTACAATGCTAACACCACATTACTAGACAGCTTTTCTGCTGTATGACTTCTCTTGGGAGATCCAGGGTCACCAAAAAATGTGCAGACCTCATATACTCTTTATTGAGCCGACAACCTCAATCATCAAGGGGACTCTAGAAACACGTAAAACGGGCTTTATTAGAGCCTATCATACAGAGATAAGTATTTATAAACATATTTACTAACTAAACTCAAAATAACCTAAAATAAACATACCATTATTCTGGCTCACTTACTCTTCCTTTACCCCAAATTGCTTCACATGTTGCAAAGATGAGGGAGGAGAGGGAGAGAGAGAGAGAGAGAAAGAGAGAGAGAGAGAGAGAGAGAGAGAGAGAGAGAGAATGAGAATGACCAACTTTTTCAAGTGTTGCACAGAGATGGCTAAGATGAGAATTAAAGATTAGATTTGCAGCTGGAAATTACTTGGTAATCTTGAAAAAAAGATCATGAAGACATAGTGGAGACAAAACTAGATGGATGCCACTTTGAAATTTTCTACTTTGAGAGAAGTGGAGAAAATAAAAATATTTAACATTTTGAGTAATTTTACTGTGAAAGATGACATGAGAATAAGAAACCAACTGATAAGTAATTCAGCTTCTAAAGTTTTTCTTTTCATTAAATTTTAAATATTACAGCTATTGCCATCCTGATTGAAATGAGAAAGCAGAAAGAAAAAAAAACAGATTGTACTGCAGAAAGATGTGCTAATTTAAGAGAAAATGCAATTTAGTGAGTTTATGGAGAAGTTAGCCTTAGAGGGGATTCGGAAGATGCCATTGTTTGTAAGGGGAAGGAAAGCTGTGGTATGAGTTTACACAAGATAATGTGTAGAAGATTTTGTAGAGGAAGACAAAGACAAGGAGGAAAGTGAGGGAATAAACAAAAGTTATGGACCTTGAGAAAATGGTAGCTGAATCTACTGGAAGCTATAATGGGAATGCCATGCTAATGTAATGGAGTTACTAAAGGAAGGTAGAAGGTAGTGATCAGGAAGCAAATGAGATATCAGATGTGCTCCCACATTAGAAATGCTCCCACATCAGGTCAAAAGCAGAGAGGCAGGGGGAGGGAGGAGACCATTGAAGATGAGTAATTCAGGAAACGTAGGCATGGGACTGATTATGGACTCTGCAGAAAGGATGGTAAGAGAAGTGAAGGAGAGGAAGATAATGTTCTGGTACTAATGATCACCCACTGATAAGGGAGAATGAGCTTGTTCATAACTGCTTCAAAGAGGTAGAAGGTTTTTAGGAAGAGGCAGGCAGATGCCATCTGAAACAAGAAGAGCCAACTGCCCCACTTCTAGACTTTGTTGTATTTGGGGTGTAAGTGAAAACGCACTTATTTTCTTGGGAGAAAATAAGGGGAAATAAAACATTTAGAGATGGGGTAAAGATGTTATAGATTATTTTTATCATGAGTTAAAAATCAGAATATTTTGGGAATCATAAGTGGTTAGAGACTGAGTCAGATGACAACTGTAAAAAGCCAAGAAACATATTTAAGGTCACTCAGCATTGCTCAGAAAGTACCAGAAATAAAAGGAAGGTCTCATGATTGCACGGCCTTACATGCAAGAAAATCACATAACAATGATAATAAATCACTTTAAAAAAATTTCTTCACAAAGTGCAGACTGTCTTTACAAAAAGTGTTTGTTCTCTGATGATCATTATTGTAGAAGAAAGTCATTACTTCCACCACTACTACAATTGAGAAGAAAGGTCAAGTGAACTGTTCAAAGACTGACAGTGGCATTGAGAATAAAAGCCAGGGGTTTTAAAACTAAATCTTAATCACTGAGTCTAAAAAAAAAAAATAAAACTCTGAATAAAACAACTCTGGATTTCTGTTCTAAAGTGACTTATCAAGAAGACCAGAAATGGTCTAGTACAGCAATCTCCACCCCAGTGTGCTGTAACAATTTTTAAAACATGCAATACCTGACTATTTAGTCAGGGGCACTGACCTCTTTTTGTGGGGAGCCAGCACGGTCATGGCATACTCATGCCAGCTCAGCCTGGTTCAGTGACCCTGAGTGGGGGTGCTGAAAGGCTTAGAAAAGACAGACAAGAGAATGAAAGCTGGGTCTCAGTGGGACACTGCCCCTCTGATGGACAGCGCCAGAACCCACAAGCTGTGTCTTTATTTTATAGCAGATGCCACGAGGCAAAGTAGGGGCGTGATCAAGATGTTTACAACATTCTCCTGGGTTTCAATCCTACTCAACTACATGCACCTGAACTCTATCAAGCCCACATCACTCAGGCACGTGGGGCCACGTGTTCGGACCATAGGTTCAAGCTTACACCTATAGCTGTTGGCTATAATTGTGCTGGGAGGGCTCTGCCCTCCAAGCTGGGACTTGCATGTGGCAATGAGAGGACTGTGCCCTCTCCTCAGTCCAAGGCCTGAACCTGTCCAAAATACTGTAGCCGTGCCCCACATCTTTTCCCTTAGATTGCCAAAAATCAAACAACAACAAAAACTGATAACAGCAACACAACAATAGCCGTCCAGTGTGAATGAATCAAAATTACACCTTTTTTTCTGAGACAGCAAAAAATATATTTTTGGTGTGCTGCAGAATTTTAGTGATCAGTTTATGTGTGTCATGAGTGAAAAGGTTTGAAATAGCTGGTCTAGTAAATAAAGTATAACAGAAGGGATTTTTAAAACAAATTAACTAAAAGTATAAAATAAAATGTTTTAAAAGTTTGAATTTTGTAAAATGAAATAGGTATGCTTTGGTCATAGTGGTAACATTTCCAGTTGAGTTGCATTATTTCCCCATTCTGGATTCAAATAAAATACCTGGCAATTCTGATATGGACTCAGCTTACTCTTTATTCTTGTTAAATCTCTCTGAGGCAATTAAGGGACTTTCACAGATTTAAGTCGTTTGATTTGCAACCACCACAAATTTAATAAAAATAATGATCTCTGTTTTACATGTTACCAGCTTCCTAAATTCAAACTCTTACATTGCTAAAATTTTCTTTTAATTGCTTGATGATGAAAATAATACCAATGTTTAATTAAAAATGCAAGCAAGGAGTTAAACTTCTCTCTATGCTCAGATGAGAGTACAAATACAAAATAAAATAATTTCTTAATCACTATTGATTTTAGATATTACACATGACAATTGTTTAAGAGACTACCACACATATAAGCAGGCATTTAAAAAACAAACAAAAATAAGCCTTCATAACCCTCAAAATCATTAATCTTACTCGATTATACTATTTTTTAAGATAGTATCTAAATGTCCAATAAAAATTACATAAATAAGGAATAATTAACTCTCAGGATTTAAATAATTTTCTTGCAGTACAATAGCTAAAGGGTGAATATAATCTGACTCTTAGCCATTGGAGAACAATCAGGAAGATATGGTTAGCTCTCAGACATCCTGATTTGTTCAGGAGCAGGAAAAGTTGATTAAAAGAACACATTATGTTTAAATCATCATTATATGTAAAATCCTATATAATAAAGAGTTAATATGTAAATTGACCATCACTCCAACACACGAGATGGCCGCCCCCATGTAGTCAAAGATGACAGCCACAAGATGGCCAGCAGGGGAGGGCAGTTATGGGCAATCAAACAGCAGGGAGGGCAGTTGGGGAGGGAAAGGCATGCAGGGGAGGGCAGTTGGGGGGAACCAGGCCTGCAGGGGAGGGCAGTTAGGGGCAACCAGGCTGGAAGGGGAGGGCAGTTAGGGGCAACTAGGCCTAAAGGGGAGGGCAGTTGGGGGGGACCAGGCCAGCAAGGGAGGGCAGTTAGGGGCAATCAGGCCAGCAGGGGAACAGTTATGCATTGATCAGGCTGGCAGGGGAGTGCTTAGGGGGTGATCAGGCTGGCAGGAAGGCGAGCAGTTGGGAGCCAGCTATCCTGGATTGTGAGAGGGATGCCCGATGCCTGGGCAGTCGAGGGTTCCCAGATTGGAGGCTGGGCTGAGGGACACACACACACCCATGCATGAATTTCGTGCACTGGGCCTCTAGTTAATATATAATTACATATCTGTATCTATTTCTATCTCAAAATATTAAGTTTAATAAAAGCTGATAAGCAACCTGAAAAGAAAAATATAAGTGATACATCTATAGGCAATAAAACAAAGCATGCTGTAATCTTCTTCCTTAAAAGATTGACTAGCCAAAAAATATTGAAGACATAACTACAAAGTTTTGAGAGAAAAATATCATGGGGATAGAGCCCACATTCAGGGCATATTCCCTGACCAAGAATCAAAGAGAATCAGAAAATAATCTCAAGGTTACATGGGCTAGTACAAGATGTATATTAGTTTACTCAATTGTAATATTTATTATGATTATTTATATTTCTGGTGCAAGTTGGTTTCATATACTAACATTCTTTTTAAGTACAGTTACCCAGCAATAAAAAGGAGTGAAGTCTTGTCATTTGCGATAACATGAATAGATCTAAGGGCTATTATACTAAGTGAAATAAACCAGGCAGGAAAGAAAAATACCTTTTATACCTACATTCTTAAATGGTTTGGGGATATTTCGGGGAAACCTAATTTGAGATAACAGATAAATGGATATAGTTGAATGCTATTAAGGAATTGTAGTTCAATTTTTAAAATTTTATCAGGACCCACGATGTATTGAAGGGTCCATGGAGATTACTCTTTATAGATCTGTTTGTGATGTATAATATTAGATAAATTCCATCATAGGGTGAAAAGGTAGATGAAGCACTATCCTGGGCATTTTGATGTTTCTCTATGTAATCTTTTTTTTTCCCTACAAAGAAATGCAGGTTATACTCAACATGCTCATGGTTTATATGGTTAAAATATTTTTTGTTTAAATGTGCATGCATGAAAAATACATGTGTATTGATCATTACTCTCTGGACAGATAAAATTTATTTTTAACTACTTTTGCTAAATATTGTCTTTCTAAGGCAATGTCATTTAGCTAAAAATATATTCTCTAATTTCTTTGGCTGTATCTTTGGAATACATGAACACTAATTTTCTCTGGTCCTGGTGGTTACCTCTAACCCTGAACATCACCATACCCCACCCACCTTCCCAAACAACACTGTATATCCCAAACTTATTAGTGCCATTGAGAAATACCAGGTGGGATGTGGGTGCTGCAACACAAGACTTGAATATTTAGACTATGTCTTGAGACTGAAGCAGAGTCTTTAAAAGCAAAATAAAAAAAACCTATCCAACCCGAGGAAAACCCAGAATCTTGTTTTTTTATGTGTTTGTTTTTAATATTGGGCTCAGATTACAAGATTTGGAAGATTAAAAATTATGTTTTTACCCTTTTCTTTAAGTCTTGATGGAGGCAAAGACCAACAAGTAGTTAGCATAATAAATGCAAGAGGTCCGTCAGAAGGCTGATGGACCTTGGGCTTTAGCAAGGGCTAAAAACTAGCACCGATTGTTCTGTGGAGACAATGGTGGCTCAAGGCAATCCCCTAACCTGATAATCTTTTACTGTTTATCAAACCTTACCTTTGATATGTGTATTTGCTTTGCTAAAGGGCAAATGTATATTCCAGTAAATAAAAGGCTACGGGTCCAGAGATTCAGAGAGCCATTCCACTAGAGAAGGGCCACCGCCTGGTTCCCCTAATTCCTTCCAAATTTATATTTCTTATCTAGTATATCCATTTGCACATGGCCCCTTCTCCAGATTCTGAATCCTTGCTGCAAATGGTTGCAACAAGTCTATGCCCAAGAAACAGTAACAAGTGAGGTAAAAGCATTAAAATAAGTACTTTTTCAATTTTAAAAGATATACACAAATCATCCCACAAAAACTCTTTGTCTCACTCTTATTTTACATAAGCTTCTTGCTCATCTCTAAATTAACCAAAGGAAGTACAATATTGTCCTATTGATTTTATTCACTACTAGAGGCCCAGTGCACAAAATTCATGCACAGGTAGTGTCCCTAGGCCTGGCCAGCGATCAAGGCGGATCGGGACCTTCCAGATACCAGTCAGGGCCTCCCTCCCGCAGCTGCCCACTGCCGGCTGGGGTCTTTCTTTATTCTGCGCCGCCCCTGGTGGTCAGCACACATCATAGTGAATGATCAAACTCCCGGTCTTCAAGTCGAACTCCTGCAGGGACAATTTGCATATTAGCCTTTTACATATATATAGATTGTTGGTCTTTATACCATATTATAAAAAGAGTATATAAAATATAGGTTCCAAGAAAAAATCAATCATTTATGTGTAGAGCCTAATAATCAAATTATAACAGCAATGTTGAACCATGGGCAGAAATAGAGAATATTAAAAAGTTGTGTCCAATTAATTGTAATCATATAGCATAACTTTTAATATAATGTTCTCATTAGTAATGATGAAATAATTGATGTAGATCAGACTTGGTGCTTTCATGTATTTATCAAGTACTTTTTAACAAGATAAGATTGTTAAGTATAAAGAAATATAATTACTTCAAAGTAGAGAGGCCAGATTAAGAACAAAAGCGAGGCCATGTTAAAACTATGAACAATTGATCAGCAGAATTACTGTAATTAGAGTGGACAGAATAAATTCTTTTAATTTCTTGGAAAAGAAGAATAATAATCTATATAGTACAGAAATTGTATAAAGTTTTATAATAAAACAACTAACCATTTATTTAGTAATTCAGCTTTAAAGTCCTACCTTATTCATTATTTTCCTCTTCAGAATGGCTAAATAATGCAGATTAAAATTAGTAACTTAAGCACATCTAGTTTTGTGATTGTTGTCAAGTAATCTAAGCACTTTGAGTGTAGTTTATTGATCCATAGTTATGTATACTTAATTCTGAATATATTAAATTCTTACTCTCTATATAGCATACATTGAAGTTCAGTTAATAAGATGTTATAGTTATTGTGATTGTTAACATGGTTATAATTGAAAAACATCAAGAATAGGTCATGAAAACATGACAAAAGCTAACATGTGTTGCATTTATTATATTCTTCCCAGTAACCCTCTAAGATAGGTACTATTGAGACATGGAAATTGAACTGGAATGCATGATGTTCCCCTGGGCAGGATGCAAAGGTGGCTTCCCGGTTTCTTGTCCAGGTGGATTTGAAGAATGAAGCCATGGACAAAAGGTGGTACAGGAAAAGGTGGAAATTTATTGGGAAACAAGCATAGACTCCCACATAGGGAGCGGGAGAGAGACCCACCAAGTCCCCTCTTTTCTTAGGTTTATAAAGTCTGCAGTTCTTTGTGTCCTGTTATCACCTCTGATTGGGTTTCAGAGCTTAAACCCCACTTGAAGGTCCCCCCCTCTCTCCCTTTTGGCTTTCTAATTCCCTCTGTCCTTCCTCTTCCCTCTCTGATGGAGTGGAATCCATTCTTTTATTCTGTAATTGATAGGAATTCTGGCAGCTCCCTTATTCTTTTGAAGCTCCAAGCTTGCAGCCCTGTGGCTCTCCCTTATAGGTCCCCTACTTTTTAAAACCTAAACCTGCATATTTTACCCCTAAGAACTCCTTTCACTATGTCTTATAGAGGCCCATATAGGCATACAGCTGGTAGGGTATGGGGCATGAATTCTATTCCACACAGATGGACTTGAGAATACTAGTTTTTTTCTAATATTTAAAAAATAGGAATATAATTTACATACTTTAAAATGCACAGATCTTAAGTGTTCAATAAGCTTGGACATTTGTATGCACTAGTTGCAATTACCACATTACAGAGCATCTCCAACATTTTAGAGCAGCCGTGGGCAAACTACGGCCCGGGGCCGGATCCGGCCTGTTTGAAATGACTAAAAATAAAAAATAAAAAAGACCGTACCCTTTTATGTAATGATGTTTACTTTGAATTTATATTAGTTCACACAAACACTCCATCCATGCTTTTGTTCCGGCCCTCCGGTCCAGTTTAAGAACCCATTGTGGCCCTCGAGTCAAAAAGTTTGCCCACCCCTGTTTTAGAGGCTCTCTCCTGCCTTTTTCTATAGTAAATTTCTAATTTTAACAAAGGAACCACTGTTCTTATTTAACTGTTCCTGTTCATGTTCTTTATATTAATGGAAGTATAGTATTTCTTTTTTGTCTTGAAGTCTTTCACTCAAGTTAAATATTTAAGTTTCATTTGCATTGCTGCCTATCCAATTATCCATTTTTAAAAAAGTTTCTAACAAGTATCCCAATGTATAATATACCACAGATTCTTTATTCATGATTGCATTGATGGACTTATAGGTGATTTTTAGTGTGTGTGTGGGGGGGGGGGCGGGCAGGAGGAAGAGAGGACAGAAAGGGCCCTAGTTCCTCTGGACACCCTTGTACAGAAATTTTTGAAACTTATTTTTTTCCTTTCTCTCAGATAAATAACTTGGAACAGAATGGTTGAATCAGAAGGTAAATGTTGACTTTTAAGTTCTGCCAAACAGTCTTACTAAGTACTTATCACACTAACATTTCCATTAGCAATCAATATAAGTTTTGATTGCTTCATATCCACTCAACTTTTGGTGTTTTGTGGTTTTCATTTTAGTCATTCTCAAGGGTGTGAAGGAGTAAGCTCGTTTTCAGACATATAGTTCTTGACTACAGGGTTCTATGTCTTTATATATAATACTCAAAGGTTTTCTGATTCTGTGAACATATTATAAGCCACAACAAATTCATGAATATGGCATTCAGGTTATAAGACATGGTAGAATTTCAGCAAACTATTGAGAGAAAGTACAAAAATATTCTCTAGAGAGGAACAAAAGCAAAATGATAGAGAGGATGAGTAACTTTAGTTCACTTAAAATTCCTTCAGACCAAAATGAAAATTTCTTTCATATTATAATTTAATTCCCTAAAGGATAGCTTAACTAAATAAAGCCCAGATCATTTTAATTTGACCCCCAAAGCTAGCTTTATTTTCTAGGTGTTTGTCCTTAGAACTCCTGTCAAAAATCCTTACTGTGAGGCTAAGAGAAAAATATATGAGACAGATACCACAGGTAAAGATAATAACTCTATGAAGTAAATCCTCTAGGGCCCAATTACCAACTGAAAAATGGAAGAAGTCATATTCATTTCTATTATCAATTTATTCTATTATCAATTTATTTTGCTGTCATATCACAAATATTAGGCAAACAAATGCTTTATGTATAAATGAGTTAAAGGTTTTGCTGAAGTTTGTACCTTACATATTAAATTATAAATCCCATTTAATAACTACAGATGATTAGAATTGTAATTCATTGTGTTCCTTACCTTTTATTACTAAGACTCAGAAGCCAACACTACAAATCTTACGCTTTTAAAAATAGTGTAAGAATATTTGAGCTGTTGGTGGCTAAAGAGCACCAGAATGTTAGCAGCAATTGGACCTCAGTTTAGCAACCTGGGTACTTGAGTTCTGGCTAAGAAAGAATTCAGATTCAAGGCTCACACTATAAGAGAGTTTATTTAGAAAGTCACAGAGGTAGAAGAAGCAAGTCGTAGAACAGGGGTGGGCAACCTTTTTGTGAGTGCGTGCCAAAACCAGCAAAATCTCTGACTCAAAAGTCTTCTGCGTGCCAACCCTAATTTTTTGAGAACATGTTATGCCTACTTGATATCTCTTAAGGTATACGTATGTGAAGAAGCTTGAAGAAATAATAAAATTCATTTGAGCTACAAAAACACAGTATATGATGATGAAAAATACATTTATTTTTTAATGTATACATGTACACTGACAGTCTGACAGAAAACTTTATGACTCCGTTTGATATTATCAGTGGGACTTTTGCTGCTGCATCACTGATGACAGAGATTTTACATCAGGTGTATATTTCGTGACCTTCAGAGATATGCACGAGCTACTACTTTCATCTGTCAGGCTACTCCTATTATGAGACTTAACAAAATTCATCACTGAGAACAAAGATTCACAAGCGTATGTGGATGAAACCAAAACACTGGTCAGATATAGGAAGACAGGGAGAGTTAAGTAGAGGCATAGAAATTGCTCTTCCCCTCTCTCCTCAATCCATGTCTATGGTCTTTAAGATAATTTGTTATGTAAAATTATTTATTTATCTAAAATGCACCTACACTGAATTTATCTGAAAAATAAAAAAGTTGATATTAAGAAAAAAATTATAAATGGAAGATTATAAGAGGGTTTCGCGTGCCAGCAAAAGTTACTGGCGTGCCATGTTTGGCATGCGTGCCAGGGGTTGCCCACCCCTGTCATAGAAGAAATGGGCTCAGGACACCAGTTACCAAGGCAAAAGAAGGGGCCCTTGGAGTTTGAGAGGGAGAAAGGCACAGGTAAGGGCCTGGGGGGGAAAACGGGGAGGGGTGGGGGCGCTGGTGGAAAGGTGAAATAATGCTCCTGAGGGAGAACAAAATGCTGAGTCCTCGGTCCTAAGGACTTGTAGGGGTGGGGGTTTTAAGGGAGACCCCAAGGGAGGGTCTCTATAGAATATTCATTAGCTTTCCAGGTGTATCCTTTCATGGTCTCCTTTGATTATCAGTGCCAAGGCAGGGAGTCATTAATCATTGAAGCTGGTCCTGGCTCCACCAGGCTGGTGTTTGCTGTTTTTCTGTGCCTGGAGCTGAAACACAATTGAGGCCTATATAGTATCCCTGGGGTTAATGCTTAAGGGAGTTGTTGCGCAAGGGCCCCCATGGGAATCACATAAGGCCACTCTTCTGCCTCCTCTTCCTCCTTTAAGGGATTCTACCACATGATTGCTGGGTCAAGGGAGAGTCCAAACTACATGACTAGAGATATGAAAGGTCAGGGGGTCTAAACCGCATGACCAATGATATGCTAGGAGAGAAAGATTACCCCGGAGGTGAGGTCCGTGTTTTCCAGTTTCGCTCCATAGCTAGGCACCCAGGACTTTGTGGACTGGTGACCTTCTGTATGAGGCTCATTGTTCCTGGTCTGCTGGTGTCTGTCTAGCTGCCTGCCACAGAACCAAAAGTTACTTTTTAAGAGAAAAACTAAAATCATGCTTACACATCTATTTTTATTTTTTAAGCTGGTTTTCATCACAATTTGGTAAGAAAAACCAATGTAAGATTTTCCCAGAAAACAGTCACTTGAAAAGTTTTTCTGGGAGTTCATAAATGGACAATTTTATCACTGTTTGAAGAGATGAAAATAGTCTGCTGTTCTATTTATCTTCTAGACCAAGACATTGTTGACTTTGATTCTATAAAAAAATAAAAAAAAGATGAACAAGTCTTGATTGAGTCATTCTTTTTCAAATGGGAATTCGGGAGAATCTTAAGGAAACAGATTCATTTTCACATATCAAAAGAGAAAAAATGTTCAGTGTGATATCTATTACTGAATTTTAGTGAATTTAACAATATGGAGAGAACATAGAAGTGAGTGAATTTCAAACACAAATAAAAAAAGATAGAATATAACCTGAAAATAATGATTATATTAAATATGTGATAGTTTGTACACCTGAAGTGAGGAAATCATAAACTAGTAAAATGTTAACATACTACATTCAACTTGATATTTCTACTGAATATTTTAAAACCATTTGGTACATTATTAAACGTCATACCATCTATGAGGTTTAATACTGTTTGGTATATTATTAAACCTCATATCATCTATGTAAAGAACATTCTATCAATATTATGGAGTTCATTACTTGTTTGGTAAATTAAAAATATGAAGTTATGTCAGCAAGATAGGAAGTTTATATGGTGGCAAATATCTGGCCATTAGTATTTCAATCTTGACTGGCAGCACTCATCAGTTAGGCTGACATCTTCTCCCTTCCCTCCACTATCAATTCTGACTTAAAACTCATTAGCTTCATAAGGACAGTAGTTTGCCCACATAGAAAAAAGAATCATTAGATCTTTGTGTGTTAAAGATCAATTAAAATAATTTAAAGTGTATTTGAATATAGGTTCCTTAAAATTAATCTACACAAGATATGACAACTCTAACAACTACCAAAAAAAAAAGGATTGATTGAAGGAAAGACTATTTCAAGCAAGAATTATCAATAGAAGTTAAACCAAAGGATACATTTTTGAAGAAGAACATTTGGTTGGTCTTAAAGTGGGTCCCAACATTTCTTATCAGTTGAAAGAAAAAATACAGTAACTATATAGTTAAAAAACCAGACAACACCTCAACCAGATAATCAAATTAATGTCACCAGTGAAGAGGACGTTGGATACCTCTGGATATAATACATATAAGGACATGTCACTTAGGTAATTTTCCAGCTGGAAATACACCACCTTAATCTTATCATGCGGAAATATCAGATGAACCCAGCTGAGGGCCTCCTTATGAAAAAAAGAAATGAAAAGAAAATGGCCCACCCAGTGTGGCTCAGTGGTTGAGCATCAACCTATGAACCAAGTGATCATGGTTTGATTCCAGGTCAGGGCACATGCCCAGGTTGCGGGCTCGATCTCCACTAGGGGGCATCCAGGAGGCAGCAGATCAATGATCTCATCATTGATGTTTCCAGCTCTCTCTCCTCCCTTCATCTCTGAAATCAATAAAAAAAATACATATTTAAAAAATAGTTTGAAGAGTGACCACATTAATACTCTTGATAAAATTTACCTAAAAGTAATAAAATCATGAACTCCTGTGTTAGCAGCATTTAACTACCAGGACATTGATATTTTAAAAATTAAGCAATAGAAAACATGTTTTCTGGGCTATTCTTGCTTAATTACATGGTAGGAACTTCAAAGTTCATTCAAAAGCACACAGATTCAGTAAGATAAAACATCTGCTTCATTTGCTAAAAATATGCCTATACATAAATGGATAATCCCATTCCATATGTTGATCTAGTTTTTTCATTAAAAAGGCAAATTACATGTACCTCAACCTTAAGTAACTTTTTTATGATATATTGAAATTTATTTGTAACTTTATTCAGTTAAAATTTTTAAAATTAAGAATAATTTTATGCTTTATGTATGTCATGGAAATGTTTGCCTAAATTCATGATACTGAGTTTTCATAAGACACTTTGCTATTGAAAACACGTTGGAATTAAGAAAAGAGAGTATTAAAACAGGAATTTTAGGGGTAAAATAGGACAGGTTTAGGAAATATTAGAAATTTTGGAAATTAGGGGGACCATGGAGGAAGCACAGGGCTGCAGAGAAGCAGAAGGTATATTTCCATAGAATAGGGGAGCTGGAAAGCTGCAACAGGTACATTTCCATAGAATGAGGGAGCTGGGAACAGCAGAAGGTCTATATTTACAAAACAAAGGGAAGGAAGCCCTTCATCCAGAAGGAGAAGAAGAAGAAAGCCCAAGGGAATAGGAAAACAATAAGGAAGGGGGGGGGACCTCCCATGTGAGGTTCCATGTTAGAGCCCAAGAGTTACTATAGTAACCAGTCCAAGGGAATAGTGACCAATCAGAGGGGATATCAAGGATCTGGATCTGTAGCCTTTATAAGCCATAGGAAAAAGGAACTCAGTGGGACTCTTTCCCCCTCCCCACATGGGCATCTGTACTTATTCTTCAATACATCTCCACCTTTGCTATATCACCATCTGTCCATGGATTCATTCTTTGACTCCTGTGGACAAAGAATTCAGGTTCCAGTCCAAAAATTCCATTTCAAAATCAAAGAATATTATGAAATAAAGAAATAAACACATGAAAAATAATATGACAAGAGAATAGAAAAGATAGAATATGAGAGTTTCAAGACATGTATAATTGATATATTGGCGAATTAATAACTATAAATAGGAATAATGATAAATATAATGTTTCTGAGTTGAAGACTCTGGTGAGCATTCTGATAGTGTCAATATGCTGCAAGGTCAAATCAATAAAAGTTAGATTACCCCTAAAAACATACTAGCAATTTTTCTGAAACCTTAAAATAAAGGTTATACCTTTGTAGGTAGCCTGAGCCACAGTATGGGCTGCCTACAAAGGAAACAGAACATAGAGAGTCACTGACTACAATAATCAAAATAAGGTATCTACCAACTTTTAAGGGAAATAAGATTGTAACAACTTTTGGGACATTTAAGGAAAATGTCAATAAATTAAACCCTTCTTTCATATTTAAGTTGAGAAACAATAGGGAGATAAACAGGGACAGCATATTCAAGCAAACATACCAAAACATGTAGCTTTCCTGCTGTAACAACCTTAAATGGGGGGACATCAGTTAGATATGTAGAAGCAATGGGTTTCTGGAAAGGGAACCTAAGAATTGTACTACCAATCCAGCCTCATTCGGGATGCACAATTGCCTGCCTTTTCAGTGGGTGCCTGACTCTCCATGGAAACAAGGAGGAGCCGACCAGAATGCCTGCTATTGATCGCTGACTGACTCCAAGGAGAAAATGAAAGGAATCTGGTTGAACTAAGCAAGCAAAATTTGTCTTAACCCCAAGCATCAATCAGCTTCTTCACTCCACCGGCCAGGAAGAAACATCAGGAAATGTGAAGTGGAGACAGGATAAAAGTGTTATATGGATGGGAGCATTTCCACATGTCAACATAAGCAATACGAAAACAATGTCCTTCAGCTCTGCCCCAACACTGGCATCATCTATCCGGCCAAGTTGCCTTCCTGTGTGAGAACAGAACAGAGACTTCCATAGTCATTCATGCCCACACAGTAGGGAAACTTGGGCTTGCAGGGTTCACCACTTAGGTCTGAAACATAGCCCTCCCATCTTCTAAGTTTGTGACTTTGGCAATCTACTTATCTGAGATTATTTATGCATTGTTGGTTTAATGTGCAGATTAATTAAGATTGTCTCTATAGGGTGTTAGGCAATAACTCAATTAAAACATAATTATTATCAGCAATGAAGCCCTCCCATAAACCTCAAACACTTCTTAAAATTAAGTCCTTAAAAAAAACACAAAAAAAACTTACCGGGGGCTCAAAAATAAAACTGTTTAAAGAGGCTTATTAAAATAAGTTGTTTTTTAAACTAAAAATCTTACAAAGTTGTGTAAATATGATGAAAATACTGACATAAAATATGAGCTATACTCCTAAAGGGAAAATATAAAATAAACATTTAGGTGCACTTTCTGGGAAAGCCTCTACTTTGATATTTTGAACAGCACAAAATAGAAACTGCAGAGTACCAGAAGACATAACAGTGTCAACATATTTATTCTCCCCCAACTTCTAATGAATCTATTCAGCTGTTTCCTATGCAGCTTGAGGTTGGGCTTCTGCATCCATAGGAATAACCATTAGGTCATAGAAAAGCCCATTCTTCGAGAGAAATGGACAAAACAAATAAACAAAAATAGAAACAAAAAATAGCTTTCCCATGGTTTGCATCTGCACTTGTATAAGTAAGCAGGGCCAAAGAAGAAGGGTGACCGTCATTTATTGTTTTTTTTGTTGTTGTTTGTTTTGTGTTTTTTTTTCATGAAAAGTAAAGCCCCAGGCCCATAGAACATCTAAAGAAAGCATTTCCCTTACTTGACTCTATTGTCCCACCACAATAGGACACTATAATTTAAGCTTTACTCTAAAATTTTTTGAAGTTGTATCATCTAGCACACTAGCTAGCAAGCGTTAGTCTCATACAAAAGGTAACCTTTACAAAAGTAAACTTGAAAAGGTACTTTAGTCATAACCTTCATTTTCCTTCTTTAGTAAATATGGCCAAAGTTTTATTGGAGTAAGTGCAGAGACCTTGACATTTTTTCACATTAAGAGTCTGGTTCCTTATACACAATGGGGGGAAAAGTCGCATGACAATGGCATCTATCTATCAACTTATCTATCTATCTATCTATCTATCTATCTATCTATCTATCATCTATCTATCATCTATTTATCTACCTATTATATATTAATATTAGTAAAACACAATTAATATTAGTCAGAGTCCATTACCAATTACCAATTACCTTACCTTTAGACATGCAGAGGTCAAAAGTAGTACATAATAATCCTTTATTTTCTCCTAGAAATACTTATCCACGTATGAGTGGTCCACCCTAAATAGGACCTGGGAGACACTCCCCCTGCCATCTTCCATTCTCCACTCTGGGGCATAGTTGCATCAGCTTTTGTTTTGTTTGTTTTGTTTTGTTAATCCTCACCTGAGGATATGTTTCTATTGATTTTTAGAGAGAGTGCAAGGAAGGGAGGGGGAGAGAGAGAAAAACATCAATGTGAGAGAGACACATTGATTGGTTGCCTCCTGCACACACCCCGACCAGGCAGGGGTTCAAGCCTGCAACAGAGGTACTTGCCCTTGACCGAAATCGAACCCAAGACCCTTCAGTCTGCTGGCCAATGGTCTATCCACTGAGCCAAACCAGCTAGGGCTGCATCAGCTTTTAAACCAAATGCCTTTCCTTCAGGGTCTGCTCTGCTTCTACACTCAGCTACACTTGTTCAAAGTA
Source organism: Myotis lucifugus (assembly GCF_000147115.1). NCBI lineage: Eukaryota > Metazoa > Chordata > Mammalia > Chiroptera > Vespertilionidae > Myotis > Myotis lucifugus. The sequence continues at coordinate 614,646 of NW_005871523.1, read as the reverse complement.
CCAGGTATTCAGCTTCTTCTTTATTTGTTCCTTCTTCATCCTTGGAGCCTGGGGATTTGGGGAGCAGACAAGCAAGCACAGAGGGCATTTTACATTCTATTTATGGCCATTTCAGTAGAAAGGCATCTGAATGACACACGAGCATCTTTAATTCTGATTGAAAGCAATTCTCAGGGGCTAAAAAGACTGGAGCAGAACAAGCACTATATCAACTGTGAATATTATGTGCCTTTATTTACTCATTTTGTATATTAATAAAGTTATGTATTTTCCATCCTTGCAGTTTGCTCTCTCCTCCTAAATTTATTCTTTGGCATAATATCCATTTATTTTATAAAAAATGAATGTATTGTGGTTTTACAGGAAAAAAGATTTAATTTTATACAATGTTTGGCAGTTTCTTTTCTGTTACCCTTTATTAATGATAAGAATAAAAATGAAATAATTACTAGAATTATTGAGTACTTATTCCATGTCAGGCAAACTATTCCAAGAACTTCTCCTTTGTTTTTCATTTTATAGCATTCTCAAATAATAAAGTATAATAGCTATTTTTATTTGTGCTTATTATGAAATAGAAATGCTGATCAGTATGTATAATATATATATATCAATATTATTATTTTAATTTTACAAAGAAGAAACTGAAGTTCAACAAGCTTAACTTAGTTACTGAGGGTACAAAAGCTATTTACTGAGGGCTGGAGCTAGGATATTAAGTGAAGTTTATTGATTCTCAGGTCCCTTCAATGGCACTTTTCTTATGATTACCATCGTATCATTAGCCAACATCTCCATCCGGTCCCATAATTAAAATTTCTTTTAGTGATGTAATGTTTTCTTGACTTTTTATATTCCTTGGGGTTTTGCATTTCTGTTTTCACCTTTGAAGGAGCAGGAATTTTCTATAAACTTGACTAGCTGTGTTCAGGCGTGAGATTCTTTTCATTGCTCCTATTTAGAGCTTTGTCTGATTGCTTGTGGATACACCTGCTCAACACTTCTTGTTCCTTCTTGGGACAGGATTCTTCCTCTTGTATGACTTCTCTCATTCTTATGATGCCTCTGGTCAGCTGTTAGTCACCTCTCTTTTATTTTCCCAAAGGTGGCACTATGGTTCCAGATTGTGGTTTCCCACGCACACAGATTCTGTTTTGTTTTATGTGCACACTCATTGTGTGCCTGAGTTTGCTTTTGCCACTGCCCATTGGAGTGTGCACAGGAGCCATCCCCAGAGTGGGGGAGGTGTGGTTTGTCACTGGGACATTCATTGTTCCATGGGCTGGTTGGGGTTATCCTCAGATGATGTTTTTGTTGTTTGTTTGTTTGTTTTGTTTTTTTCCCTTCTTGCCTGTGGGCAGGCTTTCTGCTAGATCCTTGAATGAAGTCAGTAGGAAGCATGTCTCTTTAATGCCCTTGGATATTCTTATCTGCTACTTTCCTGAACTGCTCCTTAACCCTAGTTAGGGAGCTCTTGTTTAATACTCTGGGTTTCTTTAGTAATGTATTATTTAATTAAAAACACAAAATTACAAAATTGGTTATAAGTATGAAGAAAGCTTGAGAAAACATCTATCCATAGTGGACCAATGGAGGGAATCTCCTTCAATGTTTGACAAATAAGATAGAAAAATAAATTAATCAAGAAGGATAAAGAAACATGTTTACCTAAAATGAAATATCTCTATAAAATTGTAAAACGTCTAACATAGCATAATAGTATTTAAATACTCTTTCATCTGTAATAATCTGTTTTAGTATGCAGCCAACCTGTGGAGAGATAGGACTTTGTTCATCTCATCTTTGCTTTATAGCTCTACATTTCTCATGGAGGCTGGTTATAAAACCTAATAAGCTAGAGAATAAATTGTACAACTGAAATAGCCACTTTGCAGGTAAGATCGGAATAATGGAAGAACAGAAAGAAGGAAACAAAAAATAAAGATTAAAAATAATTTATATGTAAATCCCATTTAATGCATTTTTGGATGATTTTAGAAACACCATTGTTTAGAAACAGGGATTAAAATGTCACAAAGGTATTTCTATATCAATGAACCCATGATAGCCAACCTTTTCTGTACCTTCAGATGTGGAACCCTGTCTTTCCTACTTTTGGACAATAATCCACTCATTACTGGAAATACTCACTTCAGGAATCTTTGTTAATATAGTCTGTGTGATTTGTTCTGCTATATTCTATCCTGTAGGACTCAAGAAATCCCATTAAAAAATGCTGGTGATTTTCAAGCTTTTCTGCTCTCCCATCTGCTCCTGGGAGCTGCTCTACTTAAAGTCCTATTTTTATGTCCTCAGATTGACAGTGCCAATCTGCCAAAGGATGGCTTTGCAAACATTTACCTGTCAGAGGCCTGAGCAAAAGATCACAAGAAAAGGATCTGGAGCTGGGGATTAATGCCTAGAAGATTTTAATTAAAAATTCAATTTATTTAATGGGTTTGGGCTACTCAAATTGTCTATTTCATCATGGTTGAGTTTTGGTAATATATATTTTTAAACTGACACATTTAATCAGAGTTTTCAAATTTATGACTATAAAGTGTTTATCGTATTACCTTAATAGTCTTTTAATGTTATAGGATTTGTAGTAATATTTCAAGTTTATTATTCATATAGGTGATTTGTGCCTTCTTCCATTTGTTTTGTCAAACTTGATAGAGATGTATTGCTTTTATTGATTTTTTTTCAGGTTACCATTTTTTTCATGTATTTTGTCATGTTTCTTCCTGTTTTCAATTTTTTAAAATTTATCTTTATTGTTGAAAGTGTTACAGATGTCCTTTTTTCCTCCCTCCACCCTGTACCAGCCCCTCCCAGGTCTCCATTCACCTCATTATTGTCAATTTTATTAATTTTAGTCAATATCTTTAGTAATTTATGCCTTCTCTTTGTTTTGGTTTTACTTTGCTCTTGACATTGAAGATGATAATTTAGTAACTTTCCTTGTTTTTAACATAACATTTAGTTCTATATCTTCTTTTATACTTAATGGTACTAAACTAGATTTTTTTGTGTTTTTTTTTTTTTTTACCTAAGATCAGAAACAATGCAAGGACATTATGTCACTACTACCAGTTAACATCATACTGAAAGTCATAGCTAATGCAATAACACAAGGAAAGGAAATAAAATGCATAAATATTAGAGAAGAAGAAAGAAAACTGTCTTTGTTCACAGATTAGATAATTATATGTGTCAAAAATCCCAAAGAATAGCATTGATGGTACTATTTGGAGATGGAGCCTTCAGGAGATAATTATATTTAGATGAGGTCATGAGACAGGGGCCTTGTAATGGGTTTGGTTCTTTATACAAAAATACAGCATAGAGCTAACTCTCTCCTTCTCTCTACCATGTGAAGACATGACAAGAAGGCAGCCATCCACAAGCCAGGAAGAGCATTCTCAACAGAACCTGAACATGCTGATCTCAGCTTCCAACCTCAAAAATCTTTGTCTACGCTTTGTTTTCAGAAGGAGCGGGGGAAGTCCTACTTTAGCTTGCCATGTTTTTAAAAGAACAAAAGTCTCTATATTTGGTTAATTGTTACTACTACTATAATGAATTGTTATCACTTGTCACCTTCGGCCACCAGATTCTTCTTGCTCATTTGAAAATTTATTCCAGAACCAGCTTTGTTGCACAGTTTCCCCCCTATTATTTAAATGTTTATTAACAGTCAATCTCCAAGTACTAGATGGATAGAATTCATTTGAGCTTATAAATTTTTAACTACTTTTATTTACAACTATGTTTCCACTTTGAATGCCATTATAGCTTAGAGGATAGTATGAAATAAAATATATCACTTGTTAATATTGCAAAATACACTTCTCAATCTTCCTTTAGAGGAATTTGTTTTTGGTACTCAAGGTTTTATTAATCATGCATGAATGGATTGTGGTCTTGTGTAAAAAATCTAAGGAGTCTGTGACTTTGTGCACAAATGTTAGAAAATGTTATAAATCATCACATATCTTTCTAATAACAAAATGCTCCTTCTAGATTTTCCAAGGACTTCACTTTATCACTCAGGTATGTAAAGTGATGATGACAATAGCATCTAGTTTATTGGTTTTTGGGGAGACGAAAAAGGATTTTATATATAAAGCATATGAAACTGTGTGTAACAGCTAAAAATCGTTATTTTTATCAGCATTTCTCATTATATTTTAAATTTGTCTCTCTTTAAATCTAATAGAGACTTTATTTGAGAAAAATGTGGTTGTCATACACTTCAACATTAGAATTGAAATTACTGTATCTCTCTGTATTCTATACCTTTTCTTTGCTGAATACAAAATAAACAATCTGAATAAGGACTTTGAACCAAACCTCTTTTAAATAATGCATAGAATTTTCAAACTCCATGTAATGTCCTAGAATCCATTTTTTAAATTATGATATTTAAAAGTGCAGCTTTTAAATAAAAAATCCACTGTGATTCAGCTAAAAAACTGAAGTATCAATTAAAGCTGTATGTGGCGTAAAGACAAGTATGGAAAATGTTAGAGTATGATGATCAGCATACTTTAAGGGCCTTGTTGCAGTAAGTATTATTATTTTATGTTTACTATTGACTACGTTCACATAGTTTTCTAAGAATGGGTTAATCAAAAAGATCAAGTCAAGCTGCTGATAGATTCAAGTCTGCCAAAATTCATCGCATCTGATTTTTAAAAAAGAAAATAGTTTGAAATAAAAACATTTGTTCTTTTAAATAAGCATCAAACAAATATTAGTAAAAAGTATAATAAAAAAGGAATGTCCAATATGATTCCTGCCAACTCCACTAAAATCCCTCATACAAATCACACATTGATTTCACAGAGGAGTGACTGTCAGGCGGATAAACATATTTGTATTTATTGTACTGCTGTCTGAGTTACAAGCCAAAGATTTGCAAACACAATTTGTAAAAGTTGCATATTTGGTTTTCTCTAAATATCTATATGTATAGTTGTGTTGTTTTTTTTCCTGCATTGTTTTCTCCTGGCCAGATACTCTCCAACCTAGTACCCTCCCAGCATTCTCAGATGCCCCCACTTAAAGGCCAATGCATATTACAGGAAGCAAGAGACTAGATCACTGGCCAACCAGATGGTTAGGAACATTTAATTGACCCACTTGAGAAGATGAGGAGTAACACAGATTATGGATTCCTCAAGGGATATAAATAATAAATTACATCTGTTTTAATGAATTCAAAACTGAAATGCTTTCTCAACTGCTAATGTCAAACAATATAACTACAGTATTTATTTAATATTTTCATATATTAACCCCTTGTGCTGATGATAATTAAGAAATTTGGATGAATAATTAATTTTGATGAATAATTAAGAAATTCACCCAGGAGCACAATGAGATGAGCCAAGAATAAAACCTAAGCAAATTTTCTCCACAGTCCTTAAATAGCGACATTACATTTCTGCTTGGAATCCTAGGATACTTCAGAATACATTTATAATTATATAAGTAAAATGTGGTCACTGAACACAATTTGGAAAATGTTGAAAGGTAAAAAAACAACACAGCCCAGCCCATGTGGCTTAGTAGTTGAGCTTCGACCTATGAACCAGGAGGTCAAGGTTCAATTCCTGGTCAAGGCATATGCCTGGGTTGCAGGCTCTATCGTCAGTAGGGGGCGTGCAGGAGGCAGCTGATGAATGATTCTCTCTCATCATTGATGTTCCTATCTCCCTCTCCTTCTTCCTTTCCTCTCTGAAATCAATAAAAATATACTAAAGACAACAACAACAACAACAAAGCAATCAGCTGCTATCTCCAATCCAAAGGAAAGTATTTAAAACTGTTGGTAGATTTGACAGGATTGTAATCATTTCTATATGTTCTGCATTTTAATCTGTTTTCTTTCTTTAAACATCTAGTTTTCTTTTAGTATATATTGTACGCATAAGACTTCTGGCTTTAGCTTCAATTAAAAAGAACTTTGTGGCTTAACCCCTGTTTTTACAAGAAAAACAAAGAATAAGATAAACATCAATGACTTTTCTTGGACCCACCAGAGAATTGAAGTCACGGGGCAAAAGTCTACTCTGAAATCTGGATACAAAGGTGAATACAAAGAATCACTGTTGAGATCCACTTACCTGGAACAGAATCTGTTAAAGCCATAAACTGATAGGAATATTATGGGCAATTTGGACAAATGGTTGGTGGCTGAGCGTGGAGTAGGATGAGAATAAGACATAGTTTTGAGGTTTTTACTTCTAGGAACTCCAGTAGGTTCTCATGGTGAAGAGCCAAGAAAAAAAAAAGTCCTCATATTTCTGCATGGGGAAGGGGAGACAAACCATTTTGAAATATGCCCAGAGCATTCTCCATAAAAAAAGCCTGCTCTCCAGGAAAAAAAAAAAAAAGAAAACTTGACCAGATCATGACTACCCCTGGGAAAAGGGCAATTACCTAACTCCAGCCTCCTACCCTTTCTATCTCACCTAAGGGTGAAAGAACTCTAAGAAACATCTCACAAGATCCCTAAAAGACTGAAATTGAATAAAAAATTATAGAAAGCTTCCCCTCCCCACTAACATATAACCTACACATTAACAGGTCTCTAGCATGGTAGGTAGGGGTTACAGATGATAGAGCTGTAAGGTTCTGACTCTATTTAAGAAGAAGTCCTTAGGAGCACACAAAAACAAAAGGTGGACAAAAATGAAGGCACTCAAGAAATTTGAAATTGCTGTCACCCATAGCTACCACAAATTTAAACAAAGTCTAACTTTAGGCAGATTAATAAAAAGTCTCACACTCAAGGCCTGTTTTCATCAATAACTATATGATAAAATGTGGCAGTATTTAACAAAAAATTACAAGACATTATAAATGTAAGTAATAACAGACAAAGCAAGACAAAGCAAGAGACAAAGCTAGCTCAGATATGATATAGAAATTGAAATTATCAGAGAATTTTTAAAATTATGATTATCAATATTATGAGTAAAAGTTGACAAAATGCATCAACAAAGAGTTAATGCAAGCAGAGAAATAGAAACTCTAAGAAATAATCAAAAGGAAATGATAGAAATGAAAAACACTCACAGAAATTAAGAATATTTTTGATGCATCAGGAGAATCAATGTAGTGAATAATTAGTAATCTTGGGATATATTAATAGAAATGCCCTAAACTGAAATGCAAAGAAAAAAAGAGGAGAAACAATCAAATAGAATATTCAAGAATTGTGGGACAATTTTTAAAGGTATGACATGTATGTAATTGGAATACCAGAAAAAGAAGAAAGAATAGAGCAGTTAAAATATTTGAAGGAATATTGTTTGAGAATTCTACCAAAATGACTATAAACTCCAACCCACAAATCCAGGAAACTCAGAGAAAACAACAAGATAGAATCGACATTCAGGTAAATCATATTCAAACTGCAGAAAACCAAAGACAAATAGAGAAAATCTTGAAAGCAGCTTGGGGTAGGATTGGGGGAGCAGGAACATATTGCTATATTGCAAGTATTCTCTCACGTCTATAATTAATTTTCTAAAATATGGTTTTGGATGGCTATATAACTCTATCATTTGTCTATACTTTGATATACATAACCATTTCATGGTTATAAGACATTACATTTTCTCAATTTTGTAATGTAAATAGTGCCTAGGAAAAAATATTGTTCATACAATACTTTGCAAATTTCTGATTTTTACAAGTCTAAATACTCAGAGAATTGGAATGCCCAAAATTTGCTGATTTTACGTCATTAAGAAATGTTGAGTAATGCTGTCCAAAAAGACTGTGCAATTTGTATTCTAATCAATTGCATTTGAAATTGTTCACACCAAAGAACTCTATGGTTGGTTTTCTAATTTTAGTAACTCTAGGAGATATAAAATAGTGATTAATGACACCATTCCTAATGTAAATGCTTAAGATGCTTAATATATCAGTATTCTTAGACTACCTGAGTTCACTCAGTTAATTCTCATGTAACTATGAAGCAGATACTATTTTTTAAAACATATTTTATTGATTTTCCACAGAGAGGAAGAGAGAGGGATAGAGTTAGAAACATCGATGAGAGAGAAACACTGATCAGCTGCTTCCTGCACACCTCCTACTGGGGATGTGCCCACAACCAAGGTATATGCCCTTGACCGGAATCAAACCTGGGACCTTTCAGTCCACAGGCCGATGCTCTATCCACTGAACCAAACCGGTTAGGGTGAAGCAGATACTATTAATATTGTCACTTGTGGGTGAAGTAACTAATAGGAACCAAAAGTGATAATTTGTTCTTTACAACCAGGAACTATCAGAGTTAATATTTGAATGTGATCATTATTGTTATAGAATTCATATTATTAACCTCATTGTTTGCTCACTTCTCTGAGATGAAACACATTGTTTTGTGCAGATATCCCAAGCTTAAAATATTCATTAATAATAAATGATATAAAGAATATTGGATGGGTGGGACAGGGGCAGGAGTGGGATGGAGAGGGTCAATGGTGGAAAAAAGGGGACATACGCAATACTTTCAACAAGTAACAAAAATTAAACATCTCTAACTTGAAAGTAGGGGTACTTGGAAGCACAGAGCAACATCTGGATTTTTTGCCAACTATTAGCTTTGAATCCAAAATAGTTTTTCTGTTGCTATGTAATCACCACTGTGCCTGTCCTTACATCCCTGTGGGTTGCACTAAAAACGAATTCCAATCTTTTAAAGGAAATGCTTAGGTTTTAGTCATTATGGAAGATTAATTAATTCTCTACTTTCAGCTAATTTTCTGCTGCTGTTGTCACTGTCATTTTTACTGACCAATGTAGACATAGATATTACATCATGACTAAAGAGTATGCAAAACTGTAGATTTTTGGAAGAAGAATATGTTTGGATTTGTATAGTGATGCTAAAGGGGATGATATTTTAATTCCCTCGGCCATAAGAAATCAAATATTTACATAGAGTAAAATGGTCAAGGCATCGCTTTCTTGTAAAGAATCCAAAATGTCACTCTCTGTAATTGGACTAGTATAGAGTATAATCCTGATATTATGTAAAATGACATTTTTGGAAAGAAAATGATGCTTACTGTGAGTGCATTATGAGGAGCTATGCGAAGGCAGAGTGTTGCAAAAGAAATGTTCAATTGAGTCTAGATATATTTTCTTGGCATGTTTTCCAAAGTTCTTAAAATGTCTACCTGTTAATGGAACAAGTTGAAAATATACATAAGAGGACTAATGAAATTAAAAATAGCATATTTAATTTATGGTTGAATTTAGACACACAGTCTCTAAACTTGGGAGAATCAATACCTTTCTAAACAACTGATGAAAACATGAATACCTGTCACAGGAAATAATGCAAATACAAATAGATGTAAAACTGCATGGATAAATGTATACTGCACCTCTTTAATTTCCACTGACCTTCACTTCCAAAAACCTCCCACCCCCATCCTTCTGTTTTGTCATAATTAGCTACTTGGTATTAGTAATAGAAAGAAAGCAAAGGAGAGGCCAGACATTATAAGCATGGTCTTCTGGGCAGCTTCACCGAGAAGCTAAAGCTTTACACTCCCCAGGGAACCATGGGTCCATTCCCTGCACATCACTATAAGGCCCTGTGCAGTGAAGTTGGGGTGACTTAGGGAAGGTGATTGCCTGTCAGTCTAGCCTGGAGAAAAGGTCTCTGACTAGGAAGGTGGAGTCACTACAAGAGCACAAAGTCTTGGAAGGGTAAAATCCCTGGACAGAGCGTTCCCTCTCTCTTATGCTCTTGTGTGCTTGTTCTCATCTATTCTCTCTCCATAGCCATGTGCCTTCAGCAGTGTCATGGCCCGTGGCTGTGCGAACCCCACACACAATGGAATGCAGCTGAGAACACAAGCTAAGCTAGCCAGATGCTGGACTGGACTTTCATGTGGGACAGAAATTCTAAACAGTGGCCTTCATTCTGGCCGTGCTGAAGACAAGATGGGACTTCTTCCATGGCAGGAGGAACAGAGATGGGAACAGGAGGGGAGCCCCCTTAATTTTACATCATCAATCAAGCTTTCCATGAAACCCTATCCTCCCGTGGGGGCCTCAGAAAATTCATTTCCTCGTGGTACCCCAAGAATTCCACTTCACACAATAACATTTCCATATGGGCCAAAGCCTCAGATGGACCCTGCCTTAGAGTGTGAGCCCCTTGATGCCTCCAGATAATAATAATCAGAAGCATAGAAATTATACTAGGCAGAAAATAAATAATAAAATCAAGAATTAACCCCTAAACAGCAGAATTCAATTAAGAATGCCAAAAGCTCCCACATCCTGATACTGAACCCGAAATGTGGGGTTTTTGAGTCTGAGTTCTTTGTCTCTCAAAATTGAAGAACGAAGTCACAGACAAAAATGGTTAGTCAAACTGAAGTTTATCGAGAGAAGCCAGTCCTGGAAAAGGTGCAGCTGGGGTTCCAGGAGCTGGTCAGTGTCAGAGCTCCCTTTCCATGTCACGGTCCCGAGTAGTTCAGCATTCCAGCTAATGAAGGTCTATTAGGCCCTGTGTGGAGGCCCACATGGCCATATGCTATGTGGGTGCAGGGGAGCATGTCTCCTGCCATCAATCTAGAGTGCAGGAGAGAGCAGGAAGCATGCAGGGATTTTTTTGTATATATGCTTGTTAGTTCCTGATTGGTCTTTTCAAAGAATTTTGCCTTAGCAACATCTTTGGGATTGCTTTACTATCCTGTGATTGGTTATCTGCAAGCTGTCTGTCATAGCAACATTCATACATTTTAAAGCTCATGCCCCTGGTGCCCTTCCTTCCCTGCCCAGTTGGGGTGTCTTAGTGAAACAGGAATTTTTAGGGGTGAAAAAGACAGGTTTAGGAAATTTGAGAAATTTTGGAAATTAAGGGGACCATGGAGGAAGCACAGGGCTGCAGAGCAACAGCAGGTATATTTCCATAGAATGGGGGAGCTGGAGAGCTGCAATAGATACATTTCTATGGAATGTGGGAACTGGGAACAGCAAAAGGTCTATATTTACAAAATAAAGAGAAGGAAGCCCTTCATCCAGAAGGAGAAGAAGAAGAAAGCCTAAAGGGGATAGGAAAACAATAAGGAAGGGGGAGAGGGGAGAGGACTTCACATGTCCCATGTGAGGTTTGACCTTTGAGCTCAGGAGTTATTGCAGTAACTAGTCCAAGGAATAGTGACCAATCAGAGGGGATACCAAGGCACCAGGATCTGCAGCCTTTATAAGCCATAAGGAAGAGGAACTCAGTGGGCCTCTTCCCCCTCCCTACGTGGGAGTCCATTCTGTGGGAGTCTTCCTCCTCCCCATGTGGGAGTCTGTACTTGTTCTTCAATAAATCTCCACCTTTGCTATACCACCTCTGTCTGTGGATTCATTCTTTGACTCTGGTGGACAAAGAATCAGGGTTCCAGTCCAAAAATTCTGTTTCATTAGTGACTGTACCTACTTGGGTTCCTGGTTTTACCGCCTCCCCCCTTCCACCCCCGCCATGGTCTCCTCAATACTGACAATGATATTGTTTAAAGATAATTTTTCATCACCATGTTAATATTCTCCATTAACAAAATTAAAATCCCAAATAAATACATATAATTTTGTTTCAGTTGATAATTTAGAATTTAGTCAACTTGCTACTTTTTTATGTATAATGAAACTAGTTTTCCTTCTTAGTAGTTATTTATAGGTATATAAAAATATATTATGAATTTCTTTGACACAAGAATAACAGCTCATTTTTTTAATATTTAGCATCTAAAAAAGATCTACCACATTTAAAAGTAACATAACTATTCATGGAAAGTAGGACCAAAGTGGGAAGACAAAAAGAAAGGACGGACTTTAGGAAGTTAGAAACTGAAGGAGCTACAAAGGAAGGAAGGAAAGAAGGAAGAAGGAAAAAAATGAAAAGAGGAGATTAGCCAACTACCAGTTTATTTGTTGATTTCCCCCAAATATTTTCCTCTGTGTGGGATCTGAATTCTGCTGAGAAAATAAAGACATTTTTACTAGTATGAATATTTGAAAAGTTCACAGATAAAATAAGAACTTATGCAAAAGAGGACTTGGTCAAACTCACTCGGCTCCTTGGACTAAGAGTGTATTGTGATTGAGGATGAAGCGCTGGATACTGGAATAACAAATTGAAGATGCCCACATTTGTGCTTTCCTGTCTCTTCTGCTTCTTTCAAAATTTCAATATTCAAACCCTTCACTACAATATCCTAAAATCATATCTTTCTACTTTTTAATTCCTTACCTTTATTCCTTTTCTCCCAAGTGGATCCTTATTTATCATTCAAGTGGACCTCTTACTCATATTACTTTGAGCCATAAAGAACTTAAAGGAATTGCACTGTAAAAGAAATGCTGTTAAATTAAAGGGATTTACTTTTGAGGATGAGGTGCCTCTTTGTGATATGTAAGGTGTTGTTGTTTTTTTCCTCAGAAATCTTTCCCCAAAAGCCCAGTGTTCTTAAAATCACATAGTTTATCAAATAGGCTACCTTCACCCCACCTCTCCACCCCCCTAGTTTAGTAGTCTCACTTTATGTTTGGGTCAACAGTGAAAAGGAACAGAAACAGGTCGGGAAGCTCTGAAAAATTTTGCCAGAGTTTAAGGAGAACTGAAAAGCATTAAACTTTCTTTTGCTACAATTTCTGGATATAGACTGTCTTGTACAATAGATGGTCTTGCATGATATGCTGCCAGTTGCAAAAGAATATTATGCACATCATGGACTATTCTAATGGAAATCCTAGGGGTAAACTGACAGGAGACCCAGGTTTGGACTCTAGAATTACTTCATCCAGACAGGACTCCCTAATTTTCTGAATCCTTGAAGTTTTGTGATAGGGTGTCACTAGCAACATTGTTATGAAGCGTTAACAAGATGTGTATGAGACACAATGCTACACACAGACATATCTTAACTGCTGAATAAGTTTAAGTCTCCATCTGTCTTTTCCAACCTAATTTCATTAGTGATGTGCTGCTTGGAGGAAAGGGCATTATTTAATGACTAGAGGCCCGATGCACGAAATTTGTGCAAGAGTAGGCCTTCCTTCCCCAGGCTTCCGGCACCGGCTTCCCTCTGTCACCCAGGACCTGTGCTTCATTCTGGCCGCGGGCAGACCCCGGGGATCTGGGCTTCCCTTGCAGCCCTGGCTTCATCCGGAAGGTCATCTGGTCTAATTAACATATTATGTTTTTATAATTATAGATTAAACTTAGATAAATATCTCATAATAAATATGTAAATGATAATATAAATATATGTCAAAGTATGAGACTATATTGTTAGGGTCTCTCTCAACATCATTTTTTGAGTGTGTGTGGCAACTCCTTGAATACTATTTGATGATCTATCTTTTAGTAGCTGTATGATATTTAATTTTTAAAAATAACAAATACAATTTTGAATCCTATAGTGGTTTGATATATGTAGATATCTTTAAAATGCCAAGCATATGGGGAATTAGATAAATCAGTCATTACAAAACCATACAATAAAATATTAGCAGTTATAAGTTACATGGAAACATATTTGTCAATATATTTGTCTATAGTAATGCTGCAGATATACAAGAGGCATATTTTCATTAGAAGAGCTCTATTCTCTAACATAAATGTCTATATATGTATTATTTTGTTTGTCCTCTCTTTAGCTTTTTATTTAGTATTAATATCATAACTCCCACTTACCTTATAGTCATTTTTGTAATACATTTTTGTAGACTTTTTTTGTCTCTTTCTGATTCATTTACTTTAAATTTTCATTTTTACACTGCATATTGTAACCTTTTATTTTTCTACTGTGCCTGGCAGATTTGTAAATTTACAATGTCATGTAAAACTTTGACATTTATTGCTACAATTTCTATGTTTGATTTACCTCTTTTATTTTATTTATGCTGTGTAGCAATATATTATTTTGGTTTTATACTTTCTTACTTTTCTGTACTTATCTGTGTAAATAATACTTTTAGTTTTCCCTTTAATAATTTAAACTATAAGCATTCTTTTAAAATTTCTGCTTCCAGGTGTATTAAATTGTTAATTATGTATATGTACTGGTGGTAGGTGTAGCTATTAAAATTTTCAACTAAAAACCATCAATAAAATAAAGCCTGAAAACTAAATGTGTGTTTGCTACTGTTGTAATTAGCTAGGTATTAATAACAAGAAAAGAGCAAAAGGAAAGCCAAATATTATAGACATGTCATTTGGGCAGCTTCACCAGGAAACTAAAGCTATACTTTCCCCAGGGAGCAACTTGTCTATTCCCTGACTATGAAGATCGCCAGGGGAAGGGACAGAACAGGGAGGAGAATAGATGCTCAGTAAAGTCACACCTGGGAATAGGTCATTGGCCTGAATGGGCATGGCCACACCGAGGATGGGAAGATTTGGTATATTTAATCCCTTAAATGAAGGAGTTCACTCTCTTGGTTTCTTTTGGTTCCTCTTATTCTCTTGGTGTTTCCATTTGATCCTGGCTTGCAGGGCTCTCTCACTCCTGCTTCTAGGCATTTGCCCACGTGGTCCATGGCCATGTGGGCCCACAGACACAAGGGACTAATGGACTGCAACTAGCCTGGCACTGACCTGGGCCTGGCTGCAGCATAGAAAGAAAACTCTGGATATTGACTTTGCTTTTAGCTCCATTGAAACCCCAGCTACACTTCTTCTATGACTGGAAATGGGACTTTGGAACCCAGAGATGTAATTCCAGAGAAAGAAAGCTTTCTACTATATCTCATCCTCCTGTGGGGGCCTCCGGAAATGCTTATTCCAGCTGTACCCCAAGAACCCCACTCCCACTAGCAATGGAGAAAGGCCACCCATGATTTTCTCCAATAACATATTCAGTATTCACTATCACTGTTGATTCAGCTTTAGTATTTTAGACTCTTGCATACTTATTAGGTACCATGGGATTTGTTTATTTTATTCTTCTCTTTCTCACCCACCTTTGTCTTGCTCGCTTGTCTTTTAACACATCTGAAACCCACGGTGCCAAAGAAGATTCTGTGACCCTGTGAGGTCACACAGACCTAAGTGTCAGGATCCTGATGCTAGTCTGACACCAGAGTACTTACTCTTTATCACCGTGTTTATGAATTTTCAATTATCCTTTTATCACTTACCAACAAAATACCAATTCTAGCTGAAATCCTAGAAAGTAGATTTTCTTTAAGACACAGGGAAGTTTCAGGGACAGAAGATACTAAACTTGAAAAATCCGTTATACTGAGTATTTGTTAGACTTTTGCATATCCTCAACAGTTAACTCTTAATTTTCATTTACAAGGTAAAATTTTACAGTGACTTTCTATTCTGAAAGAAGAATAACAAGTTTCTTTGCTACAGGCACGAATTATAGTTTCTGATTTAAGTATGTTTTTTAACAGCACCTTTATTCCTGGTTCAGATAATGTAGATCATCAGTTTCTTTCTCTAATGCAAGATATTTTTGATAAGATACTCTAATACTCTTGTAGAAGAAAATTTCTGCAACATATCTTTTCCCCCCACTATGATATATTTTAGTGTTTTTTTAAATTTAGAAACATAGCTAATCTGTTGATAATTTTCATTAATTAGGCGATCTTAGGTATAAAGGAAGAAAACTTTGGCCCTTCCCTACAGCTGATATAAACAGGTACTTGTCAGGAATTATTAGTACTGTATTTATAATTGAAACTCTCTCTGGAAATAGACTTTGCTGAAAAACCTAACAGGCTATTGTAATAATGAAGAGAACAAAGCATACTTGGTTACTTTGGTAAAAAATAAACAAACAAAAACACTCATCAAACAGTATTATCAAATAATAATTGTAAAATTAATGGACTTTATTTTCTTCTTGCTTTTATTATTACTTGGCAGCTATTTCAGCAATATTTTTTAAAATATCTTTTTATTTATTTCAGAGAGAGGAAGAAGAGGTAGAGAAGGATGGTGATAGAGAATCATTGATCTGCTGCCTCCTGCATGGCCCCTACTGGGGTTTGAGCCTGCAACCCAGGCAGGTGCCCAGATGGAGAATCAAACTGTAAGATCCTGATTTATGGGTCAACACTTAACCACTGAGCAACACTGGCTGGGCTATTTGGACAAAATTTTATTCAGCTTTTTTAATGCTCCAAACTCTCAAATATTTGATTGAAAAACAAAAATATTTTTAATCCATCATTCCATACAATATTCTAAGCAGTTGTTTTTCATTAATATGCAAAATTAAAAGTATTCATAAATCTTCTCTGACTATAGATGTCTTACCAGACTCATTTGGAAAACATATTTTAAATGACAGATATTCAATAAACCGTAGAGCCTAATTGTGAAAATGCACATTATTTTTCATACTATTGGTGACTTAGCCTCAGGAAAAGACAACCTTATATGTGGTGCAAGTGTATGTTTTAGTATCGTGTCCTCCCAGAAGTAGACCCAAGTATTTGAGTGTAAATGATTTAGCAACAGCTGCTCCAGGAGAAATTAGTAACAGAGTGGGGAGGGAGGCTAAGAAAAGGGAGAAAGCCGAAGAAGTATTTGATTTCAGGTGATATGCAGGCTCTTCCTGGTCCCTTAGGGCAGTGGTCGGCAAACTGTGGCTCTCGAGCCACATGCGGCTCTTTAGCCCCTCGAGTGTGGCTCTTCCACAAAATACCCACTTCTGCGCATGGGCCACGA
This sequence comes from Myotis lucifugus, assembly GCF_000147115.1. NCBI lineage: Eukaryota > Metazoa > Chordata > Mammalia > Chiroptera > Vespertilionidae > Myotis > Myotis lucifugus. Next base: position 597,917 of record NW_005871523.1, on the reverse strand, counting down.
AGTTTCAATCGCACTGTACGTGCGCGCCCGCACGTGGTATTTTGTGGAAGAGCCACATTCAAGGGGCCAAAGAGCCGCATGTGGCTCGCGAGCCGCAGTTTTCCGACCACTGCTAGGGAATTCTGGAGGATCAACTAGCCTTTTGTCCACCTCACATATCAGTTATCAGTCATGCACTGTCCCCCAGGTCATGAAGCTCTCAGAAAAGTCTGGTTTTCCTTGAATGTCTAGCAGCTCTAGTGGCCAAGGGCATCCAATTATAGCCTCAAGTAGGAGCTGGTAACAGAAAAACTTGAAGATCATGGCTAAGTGCAGAGAGCTTCTAAGAGAGGTCCAGGGATTCAGACCAAGCTCCAACGGTATTTGACACCATGTGGTTAATTAATATTGTTAAACTTTTGGAAAGCTCTGTTATCCTTTAGCTATTCTGTGTTTTTTAAAATATTTTCTTCATTATTTTTGTTCTTATAATAGGAAGGATCAGCAAAACGAAGTGGAGTGATTACTTTTTTCCAGGGACACACTGAAAAAAATCACCTGCTGAAATTAAAAAAAAAAAAAAGTTAAATGTATCTGTTTCCCAAACTTCTCATAGCCCATTTAGCTTCATCACAGACCTACTGCCCAATATGGATTGTTTATTTGTTCCAAATCTAGGAATAACCCATAACTTTAAAACTGGTCATAGTCTGATATTAAATAAGTTTACTACTTACAAGTAAAAACACATTCCTTTCCTTTTTTCCCTCTCATTCATAATAATTCTAATGAATTGGAAAAATTATTAGGAGATGTATACTTTTCATTTTTTAAAAAAATTTAAAATAGATTTTAGAGAGGAAGGGGAGGGAGAGAGAGATAGAAACATCAATGAGAGAGAATAGCTGCCTTCTGCATGTCCCCCACTGGGGATCAAGCCTGTAACCTGGGCACATGCCTGGGCCAAGAATCTAACCAGTGACCTCTTGATTCATGAGTTGATTGATGCTCAACCACTGAGCCAAACCTGCCAACTGCTTTTCATTTCTGTACCTTTCATGTAAACCTGCTGTCACACACCTAGAAGATGCCTGATTGCATTAATTTAAAATAAAAGACTTTTCTTTATGTCTGAAAAATATTAAATTCTAGTCAAGGGAAAAATAAACACAAACTAAAAAAGATATATAATTGAGGTTTTTGATATTTAACAATTCTAACATTGACCAGCCTGCGTAAACAGAAATGCAAGGCATGAGCAGGGCATCTCGTTTGGGAAGTTTCTTCAACGAAATCCTGCAACTAGCTATCAAATTAGCCTCTCTGTTAGTCTCAGAAGGAGGCACCAAAATGATCTATAATTAAATTCCTGGAATCCAATTTTGACTTGCCACCCTTGGAATAAACATCATTAAACTACGCATTGCTCATCAAAGCAATGCATAAAAGCTTTCTAGATATCTTGAAAGACATAAGCAAAGGTGCGAATTATGTATAATATTTGGATTCCTCAATCTAACAAACAGAAGCAGAATACATAGCAAACGGAGGTTATGAAATTGCTGTCCCCTGGAGAGCTTGATGCATAATATATTATGTATCTTTTTTATTTATTTGTCTGCTCTTGGAATATTAAAGTCACACCTCTTCCTAGCCCCCTACTTTACCTCTTCTAGCAATCATAAATATTCAAAAGCAATATGCATCTGATAAGTTTGCCTACTATTTTTTCAGATGACTTCTTTATATATTTCAAAATGAAATTGATACATATTTTCTTTATATTACATGTAGGATAGCCTAGTGAATATTAACAATCAGTAAATTGTTTTAAAAGGAGTTAATGTTTGAGGACATCTTTTCTCTCACTTGGAAACTTATATATATGCGCACTCATATACCCATGCCTCTACAATTGGTGCCTTTAAAAGCCATAATCAATTGTCTTATTTCACTGGAGCTAATACACTTTTTCTTTCAATTTAATGTGTTCTATATGGGGAGGGAGGCATTTTTGAAGGAAAGCAGTGATTATAACTGTAGTGAACCATTTATTATTTAAAAGGGTGGCCAGATAATTCTCCCAGGATACTTCCACTTAAGAGATTATTTTGCCTACAAGCCAGGTAGAAAAATTCTTGGGCTCACTTTGATTACTTAACCTTAAAATTTGCCAAATATTGTCATTAATGGAAAGTTTAACTGTCTATGTTAACTTTAGAAAGCTAATAAGCAATGAAATGCATAAACATACATCTAATTATATCTATTGAATTTTCATTTAAAATTTAAAATTTCAAAATAATAATAGTTGAAATATTTTTGAAATTAAGTGATTAAATTGGAATGCCTTTATATTTACTCTATTGTAAAGCAATAAATACTTTAAAGAGTCATGGAATTACAAATTCAGTGGAGTAGGGTGGTGTTTTAAAACTGACTTCACAATTATTGTGAATAGAAAATTACTTTAATTTTACAAAAATTTCAATTAAATTTGGGAAATCTGGAAAAATCAGAGCATGCATTAAAATAATTACAGAAATGACCTAAAGCAGAAATTAGCAAACAAAAATTCATCAAGGGCCTGAGAGTAAATATTTTAGGCTTTGTGGGCATATCATATAGACTCTGATTCAACTACTCGACATGGTGTTTATAATAAGAGTTGCCATAGAAAACATGCAAATGAACAGGCCTGATTGTGTTCCAGTAAAACTTCATTTATGGACACTGAAATATAAATTTCATACAATAGTCACATGTCACCAAATATTTTTACTTTTGTTTTTTAACTATGTGAAATATGTAGAAACAATTCTTAGCTTACTAGTATAGAGAAACAAGGCAATGACCTGGATTTGGCCTGTTCGTAGTCAGCTGACTTCTAATCTGGAGTATTACCTTTTATAATCAGCAGTGCTAACATTTTGACATTTGCTTTTTTCTTTCCTGTTTTTTTATTTTAAAGAGCCAGCTTTAAAAAAAATTATTAATTCTTTTTTATAGAGAGTGGAGAAGAGATAGAGATAAAACCATTTGCTTGTTCCACTTATTTATGCCTTCACTGATTTATTCTTGTATATGCCCTGACCAGGGATCAAACCCACAACCTTGGCATATCCAGTTGACACTCTAACCAACTGAGCTACCCAGGCAGGGCCCTTTCTATCCTACTTATATAACATTTTAAATACATACATATTTACCTCACTTATAAAAGAATCATTATAATAATATATAATGAATGCAGTCTGATATCAATAAGTGGCTTTATACATTAGTGAAATTGGTTCATACAATATGAACATCACCACTATTAATATATTTTTTCCATTTTATAGATGAGGCAATTTGGACTTAGAGTAGATCTAAATTTTCCAGGTCTGGCCCTCTGTTTTGGTGGTAAAAAGGCTGAATTAGAAAAAGAAAATTCTAAATATAGAAAAATTAAATGGTCCCTGTTGAGCCTGTAACCACAATTTGGGAACCACTGCATTAGGTAAAATGGGGGGAAAGACATAGAAAAACAATTAAGTGATAATAACTAACATTTTAACCAAGCCATGGAGAGGACTAATGAATCAACCCTTCTCTTAAAAGAATACAGCTCACCAATATAGCAACATTGAGATCGTTAATTCTCATCTAGACTCCAGCTCTATCTCAGCCAGTCAGTGTTGTATAAACACTCTCAAACTGGTCCTTTTGGGTTTTATATTTCTTAACCATTTCAACCATCAGCTATTCCTTCCTTCCTTCCTTCCTTCCTTCCTTCCTTCCTTCCTTCCTTCCTTCCTCCCTCCCTCTTTCTATCCCTTCCTCCCTCCCTTCCTTTTTATTTTAAATATTCACCTGAGGATATTTTCTCCATTGATTTTTAGAAAAAGTGAAAGGGAGGGGGAGAGACAGACAGAGAAACATTGATATGAGAAAGACACATACATTTGCTGCCTCCCATACTCTCCCCCACCAGGCTGGGAACCTGCAACCTGATGTGCCCTTGACCAGCACTGAGCCGGCCACCTCAGTCCATGTGCTGATGCTCTAACCACTGAGCCTTGGGCCATCAACTTTTTCTTAATAAAAATTACCTGTTGTGTACAATAAATTCAAGGTGTTTATTGTACTGTATAGGTTTCCAGTCCTGAGTTTAGACTCATCACCGTGATTGGAATTGTTACGGTCAAACTCCTTGGGTTTTCCTTTGCAATCTGCTTACTGACTTGCACTATTATTGTCTATTATGCCATATAATATCATCATACCTAGTTAGTGCAATTAATTAGCACAACTGTTGGAAAGCCCCCTTATCCACCTTCATTTGTTCTAACTTGCTCGGGAATCCTTAAACTTTTCCCCTAACTGCTTTCTACTTTACATAGTTGTATAAACTAAATTGAATGAGGCTTGACTTACAGTAGCTGCTAAATGCACCTTTGTGGTTTCTTACGTTCCTTCCTTCCTCTCTCAACAAATACATTATGGCAAAAAAAAGCCCCTGTTTTAGCATACTATAGGCACTTGATAAAAAGTTCATTTCTTTCTTTTTCAGTTCATTATGCAAGCCCAAAATTACATGTTATAGCTCAACTGTGGTGTGTGTGTGTGTGTGTGTGTGTGTGTGCACACAGTTTAAAATCTGTAAAGCACAATTATCTGGGGAAATAATTTATATTTAAATTCTTAAGTGTTACTTCATTTTATGCTTATTTGTTCTGAGATCAGTTTCAAAATCGTGCTTTTATAAAGGCAAATGCTTAAGATATTCTCAGAAAATGGATATTAGTTACTTTTCTGGAACATTTATACAAAGGTCAAAATTTTAACCTAAATATATTTTTAATTTTGCCTTGACTACATTTTCATCATATGTTTTGGAATTTCTACCCTATATCAATTGTAAAATGATGGGCCTCATGGAAGAAAGAGTAAATTAGCAGTTTTTCAAATATGACTATGCATTGGCATTTATGTTAGCAATACATGAAAGTGACATTAATAGGTTGATTTGTGAATATTTTGACATTTTACCAGTGAATTGTCAAAACAGTATTATGAGCACATTCAGCTCCATATTTTCAAAAGTATTAACTGACAGCTATTAACTGCCTTTCTTGGGTGCCAGACAGCAAATCAATGGTATGATCAATATTCCAATCCACGGGCTCTGAATCAGCTATCAAATAAGTGCATTTTGTTCAAATATTAATGTTCACATGAAAACAGTCATTAAGGTCATTAGCAAGATCACTTGCAATCATTGATACTACCAATTATTTCACAGTTTGGTTATTTTCTCCCCTGAAAAGGTAGATCATAGCAATTTTTTTATTTTTTTTATTTCTGATCTCCTGAGTTCAACTGTTGGGCATTTATTCCTTAAATGTTGGGAGTGTAATGTGACCCTAAGAGCAACTTTAGCCAAAGAGCAAAGCAAATGCCTGGCAAACAGCTGGTGCCCAATAAATGCTAGCTGTACTTGAGTAAACTAATCTTAACAAAACCAGAAAAATGTGTTGTTTATTCAGTATACTTTCAATTGATATTTAAAAATCAACTGATTATTATCTTCAACTTTATGAATATCAGTTTTAAATTTTAGAGAAAGACTGAATTAAATGTCTCAAATAATCTATTATGCCTTTAAAATATACTATGAGGGACTTCAGGTAAATTAATATTTAAACTCCAGGGAAATGATAGAGAGCTCTGTGCCACTCATCCACTCATATTTGTTGTGACGTCTATCTTTTTAAAAAGGCAAAATGAAAACATGAAACTGTAAGGAAGGAAGCATGGTGGGGTCTGAATTTAGCACAATTAAAATATATCCGGACGCTATATTTCTCACATGTTCCAGATTGAGGCTCGTGGATTTTAAGTTAGAAATGGCCAATGTAAGCCAGGTTGTCATCTCAGGAGCTCATTTGTTGATTTTCCTCAGGTGTGAAGCTGGGCCTCCAACATAATGCTGACGTAGGCTTGGAGAAGTAAGATCAGGTTCATCAAAGCTCTGGGCCACAACAGCATGGGCACTGAAGGCCTGGGAAGCTTTAAACATGGGCTGATTCCACAGAGATGGAAACATCTTGGAAATTGATCAGCAACAGATTTTTGTACCATGTATTAGAAAACCTTTAATTCCTTACCTGTGGAACTTCTTTGGTGTTCATTAATGTTCAGCAAATCTATTAAACTGACAATTTGGTCTCAAACCCCAATTTTTGGTCAATGGGAGTGAAGCCTTGGCTTTTCCTAATGTTCTGAGATCATATTTCAGGATCTTTGTGATATTGCGAACATATCATATAAACATTCTCCTGTGACTCAACAGATTCCCAAACATTGACTAAAGTCTCAACAATTCTTCTCAGTACATACCTGTATGTACGAATTTATTAAGTTGAATGATAAAACATATATAAAATAGAAATAATTCAAGCATGATACCAACAATAAGCACTTTTAAGTATATTTTCTCCTTGCAAAAATTACTGAAAGCAATTTAGCAATACTAATTAAAGGGTATTAGATTTTATCTTAATTTAACCTGAGAATTCACATGCAAAATATTTATGTCAAGGAAAAATATACAGTCCTATGGCAGGATTGCACTGCAACAATGTTCATCACTCTCTTCATTAAAACAGTAAAATTAGGAATGCTATAGATATCTACATAAAGCTTTGTTTAGATAAATTATAATGTAATACAATGAAATGCAGTATAAATTGCAAATTGTTTACTATAAATATCTATCTGCATAAACTTATTTATGACATATTCATAAATGAAAGAATTACAAAATTGGGTGTATGGTTGATTCATTGTATTTAGGAATAAAGGCACAGTATAAAATGCTGAGAGAAATAAAAATAAATTTAACAATGATTTTTATGGAGTGAGATTTAGGCTGTAAAATGTATGCTGGTTGCTAACTTACCAGTTATTTTTCTCATAAACATATTTTAAAAGATGTATGTATTTATTTATGCCTTAGTATTAAATATTGTGATATTGAGAGGTCTAAAATTTTATCTCTTTTTTTCTTCATTCTTTTCTTGACCAAAATAATAAAAAAGAGATGTATTTTTCAATAGTTCTTCTTACATAATAAATTGCAACAAATGAAACTGTCAGGAAATACCAGAGGGAAAATAAATTTTTTTTATAACTGCCTAACAAAATGTCACTTTAGGATATTTGACATTTTGATATGATCATTGATAATTGTTGTGAAAAGCTCGGTAAATTTGTAAACCAGGTGCAAATAATGTGGTATAAAGTGTTTGTTATGTAAATTAGATGGTTTAAATATCCACCTGTAGCTAATGTGTATAGGCTGAACTTGAAGGCATTTTTTCTCTTCCCACCTAGCAGCACCCAACTGTATAGCCTTCTAATCATCTACCAGTTGAGAAAACTATTTATACTGCTAGACAAACAAACTCACCAAAGAAAGAATAAATAAGACATCATCATATTAGTCCTAATAACCAAGTGGTATGATAGAAGAAAAAGACTTAAAGATAAAAGGACTTACACACAATTGTAAATAGGAAAGAAATTTAGTAATCAAAAAGTCTGTTGATGTCACTTAATGAGAAAATTGTAATCTAAAGTAATTAAATATCTCAATTGAATTTTATAATTAGTGAAATAATTGTATTACAACTCTAGTGAAGTCATAAATTTCCTACATATTACATTACATGTGCAAAGGAAATGTATTTTCTTAATTTCTTTGTGCTGATTTTATCCCCCTTACTCTGTACTTGGTGAAAAGGGTGAGGTGTGGAAAAGGAAAATTGTCATAATGGCCAATCACCGTGTCTTTTGGTAACTTACTATTTTTTTTTTAAATATGGAACGCTTCACGAATTTGCGTGTCATCCTTGCGCAGGGGCCATGCTAATCTTCTCTGTATCGTTCCAATTTTAGTATATGTGCTGCCAAAGCGAGCACTATTTTTTAAAATATATGTTTATTGATTTCAGAGAGGAAGGTAGAGGGAGAGAGAGATAGAAACATCAATGATGAGAGAGAATCATTGGCTGCCTCCTGCGCAATTAAGGATGAGCCCACAACCCAGGCATATGCCCGGACCAGAAATTGAACCATGACTTCCTGGTTCATAGGTTGATGCTCAATCACTGAGCCACCACTGCAGGGTGGTAACTCACTCTTCTTGATAAAAATTAATTTTCTGATTCCACATCTTCTTTTTTGATGTTTCATATGGGTATATGAAGAAGAGGTGCAGTGAACATGACCTTGTGCAACAGAAGATTCCACAAACACACATGGTGTCTTCAGAATACTTTGTGGGGCCTGCATGAAATTGATGACCTTCTCCTCTTTCCAGGATGATGACAGTGAGAGCAAATGGGTTTCATCTGGCTTTTGTTGAGTTGATGATATACTGGCACTCCTTGCTGGAGGTGATATTTCAAACCATTTGCCTGTGGTCACAAATTAATCTCCCAAAGATACTCTTTTCTTTGACACCCTCTTAATTTTCTACTGAAATATACTAGTACATTGGAACCTTTTAACAGAACTCACTAGCCTTGAACAACTAAAGATGATGAGAGCAGAAAAGGAAAAATAACCATAGTGTACATACGCCACAACTCAACTCTAAATAGAATTTATGTCATCAAAGTAAGTCCACGGGATCATCAATCTAACTTTGACCACCACTCTTGCATCATAAAATGTCCTCTTTTTTTGTGGGTTCTTGACACTGAAGATGCTAGCACTCATATACTTATTTGCCTGCATCCCCAAAGCCTTCTTTTAAAAGCTATGATTTTGCCCTAACTGGTTTGGCTCAGTGGATAGAGCATCAGCCTGCGGACTGAAAGGTCCCAGGTTCGATTCCAGTGAAGGGCATGTACCTTGGTTGTGGGCACATCCCCAATAAGGGGTGTGCAGGAGGCAGCTGATCGATGTTTCTCTCTTATTGATGTTTCTAACTCTCTATCCTTCTCCCTTCCTCTCTGTTAAAAAAATCAATAAAATATATTTTTTAAAAAACTTATGATTCTGTAGATAATATCCTCCATGGACGCTACATAGTTTTGAAAACATTCCTCCTGATCATGGAAAATTAAGTTCTCAGAATCTGTTTTAAGTCTTGAATAGTTTTGTTTGGTTGGTTGGTTTTTTCCATTGGCAAGGGTCAGGGGGTCTGGGTTTGTGTTTTCTTTCGCCTGATTATTCTAATAAAACTTTTCAACTGTTACATGTTTCAGGAATTCTACCCAAAGTTCTTCCATTGACACTGTACTCAAATTTGTTTTATTTCTCCACTTTCTCAGCACCAAATGTCTCCTTCTCAACCTAATGGCAACTATATTAAGAACGACGATGTTTCAGATCTAATTTGATACAAATTTTGAATAAAGGTGTTTCTAAAAGGATCGTCAGAAGAAAGTTACTGTGAAGAACAGAGCATAAGGTGATTCCTGCCAAAGACGGGAATCGAGGCTTAATTAAACCTCTGTCACTCCAGGAAAGTATCTGCTCAGAATTTTAGAATTTCTGGTAAGTACTGTCTACTGCATGTTTCACATTTATTGATTGGGATAATTTATGGCCTTATCCTGTCCCTGTTACATCTTTGCATAATGGGGTATAAATGAAAACAGGGTACAGATAACTTGTCTTTTGAAGTTTATTGGTTGCCAGAGGGGAAAAAATCTAAACTTAATGAAGATAATTAATTATTATCCAGAAATCCTTACCCTTGGCCTCAATGCAGTGACTGGATGGGCAGATAATGGCAGAGGCATGCTAGATGTTCACTAATATCAGGTACTTTTTTCTGGGTATCCAGCAAAACTACATATCTCTGGCTCCTTTATCATTAGAATGGATTACATAAAGAAGTGATATATCCTATTTCCAAGCTTTGCCATAAAACTTCAAGCATGATTATCCAGAATCTCTCTTCCTCTCGTGAAATCCAAAAGACACATTCAAATGATCAAGAATCTGCATCATTTGATGGCGAGCAAGGAGAACCTGTGTTGGATTTCCATTATAAGAAGTAAATCTTTGTGTTTTTTTGGTATTGGTTTCTATTGTTGCTATAACAAACTTTAGTGATTCAAATAAGCAAACATACACTGTATCACATTTCTGCAGATCAGAAATTGGAAATGAGTCTTGTGAGTCTAAAATCAACTTGTTGGCCCTGACCGGTTTGGCTCAGTGGATAGAGTATCAGCCTGCGGACTCAAGGGTCCCAGATTCGATTCCAGTAAAGGGCATGTACCTTGGTTGCGGGCACATCCCCAGTAGAGAGTGTGCAGGAGGCAGCTGATCGATGTTTCTCTCTCATGGATGTTTCTAACTCTCTATCCCTCTCCCTTCCTCTCTGTAAAAAAATCAATAAAATATATTCAAAAAATAAAAAATAAAATCAACTTGTTGGAAAGATTGCAATGGGGGGAAAGGGGGGTGCACAAAGTGGAGAACTCCAAGGAAGACTTCATTTCCTTACATTTTTCAGCTGCCTTTATTCTTTGGCTTCTGGCCCCTTGTTCACTTTGAAGTCAGCAGCAGAACAACTTCCAATCATTATCTATTAACCTTGCCTCTATGCTCACATCTCCTCCTCTGACTTTGACTCTTCAGTCTCCTTCTTATAAAGACCCGTATGATTACATTGCAGCCACACATATAACCTAGGGTAATCTCCCCATTTCAAAATCCTGAAATAATCACATCTCAAAAGTCTCATTTACTATGTAAGATAACATATTCACAGATCTGGGCATTAGGACCTACACATCTGTGAAGGGCCTTCATTAACCTACCACACATGTTCATCTTTATTGTGCAAAATTGGGGGGTTGTTTATTCTAGCCACTATACTATCCTGGCTAATATAAAGGGGTTAGGAGTTAGTGATTATTTTTATATTTCACAAGATGAGTTTAAAGTATCAGGAAGAGTATCAAGCAGATATGCCTAATATCAATTTTAATATATAGAATTTAGAATCAAGAGAAAAGCTAATGTTGTTATCCATTATTACTTGCAGGGACACTATTTTCAATCTACACATTTTCTATATTGACACCTCTCAAGATGACGCATGGAAAAGTGGATTGGTGGAATTGTTTCTAATAAAAAATAACTGTCTTTAGAGTCAATTATTACTTATGTGAATGTTCTCAATCGAGGGCCTATATTGAAACCAAAAAAAAAAGTTAACAAATGAAGACATTTGAATGCCATTACCCAGGAAATACATATGGTGAGAACAAAAGTTCCAAGGATAAAAACTCAGAAAAAGTCAGTATTTAAGCCTGGGGTAACAGAAGAGAACCAAACAAAGAAGCTAGGAAACCAATTTGGAAACAGTGAGAGGGTAATAGAGGCATAGATTTCTAGAAGTCAAGAGCAAAAATACATTTTCGTGGTTACATTTTAAGGATTCTTTAGAGAAGTCAAGTGTGATCAATTCTAATTCGTATTCATTGGAATCAACAGCACATGTGCCTTTTATGATTCACACAAGAATAGATTTTATGGAGTGGCAGCTCATAGTCCTAATGGTAGGAGTATAGGGAAGGTAAAAATTAGAAACAACAAAGATATAAAATGGAGTCAGGCAGGGTATTTATGAAAAGTTTTTTAAAAATAAGTGTTTTTTATTTGTTTTGCTTATTATTTGGGAAAAACATGGAGTCAAGAAATAGGTTTTTCAATGTGTGAGACTATCAAATGTGTCTAAACGTTAATAGGTTAGGTGCACAGAAAGATACAAGATAGAAAGTGTATTAAAGTGGTGTCAACACGAATTAAGATTGTAATGTGAGGTGGGTGTAAAAAAAGCTAATGATGTACCTTGGAAGTGGCTTCTATTACTCTGTCATTTTGTTTTGAATAAAGGGCAAATACAGTAGAATAAATTATTTGAGGAAATTAAACAATATTTTAAATAGTTACTGTGATCCGGTAAATACAGAATGAGTCATGAGCAGTATAATGTCACAAGTCTGCCTAAAATGGATTTCTCCAGCAGTTATTAAAAGCTTGGTTGGAAAGCTGAGAAACCAATATTGAGACGTCTGCAAAATTGCATTTTTATTGGCAGCATGTATAGAAATGCAAACAATAAATGAATATGTTGGCAAGAGAATGATTAAAATGATGAACCATTACATTTAGAAAAATAGGAAAGATAGAAAATACAGTAGTGGGGATTTGGGGAAGAGGCTAATCAATGTGGAGGCACAGGGCAGTGATAAGACTGTAACTCTTGGTAAGACTGAAAGACATGTAGTGGGCAGCCACATGTGAGAGCTGCAATGACGGATGAGGAGGTGGGATATTTGATTTCAAGAGTGCCGAATTGAAGAAATTCTAGATAATGATGGAAACAGGTGGCTGAAACAGAGTCAAGGTGAAGATCCCAGGAATTGAGAATGTTACAGAACTAAGAAGTTCACATGTTGACGTCTGTTTGGATGCTTAAATCACTTCCTATGATAGATGACTAGATTTGAAGTAAAGAGGCCAACAATGAGTTGGGTGACAAAACCTTAAGTTAATGATGAAGTGTGACTAAGAAATCTCTAGGTGTGGGCAACTCAAAGGAATAATGGATGATATCAATATATGACACAGTGAGCAAAATGAAATGAGGAGGATTTGACAAACAACATAACAACATAACCATTTCAAGTAAAAACCCTGCATATTCTAGAGGTTTTGTATGGATTAGATGGTAGAACAATGTTTTTGGAATACAGGGGGCTAGAGGAAGTTTCCTTCAGAGATTGACTAAAAAATGACCATTTGACAGATAAGCTTTACAAACCAATAACTAATGAATCTGATATATTATCTGCAGAAATGATTCATTCCAATAGATGTCCTGCAATTAGATGGGTAACAATATATCTAAATCCAAGCAAGACAGCTGCTCAGTCATCTTAAACCTGGCTGAAATGAGAAGAAGTGTAATGTAGATAACTTTATGTACAATAAAATCAGTTAAGCGAAGTGAGATTTTCTCAGTGTAGGAATATATCAGTGTATCTTGAGCTCTCTCCAGAGGGTCTTGTGCTCAGACAAACAAAGGTGTTTTGAACTAGATAGCAAGGGCGTTTTATAGCAGTGCTGGGTATCACAGACCCCATAGTTTGTTCCCTCCAGGTAACTTCTCTTGCTCTGATTCTGTATAGAGAAGAAGAAATGCTTGTTTATACACTAGTTCTTTTGAAAACTTGGGGGAAGTAAGCGCGGGAAGGAAAATCATGTCTAAAACTAAGGGTCAGATTCTAACCTTCACGTTTCTACTCCTTTGTGAAGTCCTGACTTAGCAATCAACCTTCCTCTTTCTTTATAGTCCCAACTCTGACAACTTCAACATTTATGCAAAGGTGAGTTTAAAAGTATGACATGTAAAATATAAGAAACAAATATGAAAATGCTATGTTTATTATCCCTATAGTATGTGTAAGCATGAATAAGGTCAAATTCTTACTCACTGAGAAAACTTCACTTTTAAAAATTATATATATATTTTGCCTACAAGTATATATATATATTTCAGAGGGGAAAAGAGAGAGAGAAACATCAATGATGAGAGAAAATCATTGATTGGCTGCCTTCTACTGGGGATGGAACCCACAACCTGGGTATGTACCCTGAATGGGAATAGAACCATGACCTCCTGGTTCATAGGTGGACACTCAACCACTGAGCAACACCAGCCGGGCTATTTTAATTCTAAACCGAGTGATAGATTGCAGGATAGTGACTTACCTGTTGGCAGGATCCAAGTGTGCTGAATCTGATGTGCACGGAGTTGGTTTTCTCTGTCTCTACTCTTCTCCTTTCCACACACCATTATGCTGCAGTGAGCCCCAGCCTAGTTTATGATATAAGATCCAGGCATGCTCTCAGAAGTCTCCTTTCTGTCTTGCCCATATGCTGTCTAGGCGGCAATGGGTCCCAAGGCATGCCCCCTGTGTGCAGGCCCAGATGTCTGCTATGTGTTCTCTCCTCCCATCTGACAGCCAGAAGGAGAGTCTCACCAGCAGCAGTCTAGCAACCTAAGCCAGATCATCACTAGGCCCTTGAGACAAATGCTAAATCCTGAGCTTTTTATTCCCTTTCTCTTATAGAATATCCTCCCTTGTAATTAATAAGTGTGTTGTTTTGGTATGAAGATATTTAGACCAAAACAGTTTATCCAAAACCACATTGCTGCATATAATTCAGTTCAGTTTCCTACAACTGTGAGCTTCAGCATCAATATAAAATAAAACAAAATAAAAAGTGAGCCTCTGTTTGTCTATTTGTTTTTCATTGCTTTTTATGGATATATAACCTTCCAATATTTTGATGAGTTCAAATGATAGTTTAGAACAGAAGCAATATTCAAGAACTATAACAATTTTTCACCCATCAGAATATAGGCTGGTTTTTCAGCTGGAGCAGGATCCTAGATATGCCAGCTATGCCAGGAATCAATTCTTTAGTTGCTTCAGCAAAGATATTTCTAGGAACCAGCTGGGTATCTGAGAGGTGGCAGCATTCAAGTGAGCTCACAGCAGCAGGATTTTGCCTACAAGTAATTGACAACCAGCAGTTAGGCAACTTCTTCCAGGTAAATAAAAACCCTGATTTAGGTAGGCTTGGTAGTATTAATCTCAATGGCTATCAAGCTATTTTAATAAGACCAAAAACCTATGCTTATATCTAAGAGCATTCGAAATATTGCATTGAATATTTTAGGAAATAACATTGTGACTGAAGAGTCATCTGTTTGATTGCTTGGATTGGATTAAGGAAATTAGTAGTGAATACACAGGTTAACAATTATATAGTAGTTAGTGTTAGTAGTAGCATTTTTTCTATATTTCACTTTGTTTTTATATAGTTTTATACACTTGTCTGTTTTAATGACCTCTAAATCACAGAGCATCTTAGTAAACTTTAATAAAGTTATTAAAGAAAATTTAGTTATGTTTTAATCCTTCCATATTTCTGTACACAGCACAGGCACTGTAACACCTTACAGCTGTAATAATGCTTTCACTCGTGCTTTAAACATTAAATATGCCAGCCCTGGCCACGTGGCTCAGTTGGTTGGAGCATCATCCTATACACCAAAGTGTGATGGGCTCTATCTCTGGTCAGGGCACATAGGGGAGGTAACTAATCTATGTTTCTCACATAGATGTTTCTCTCTCCCTTCCTCTCTCTCTAAAATCAATACAAAAAAATTGAATATGTCAAGGATCTTCTATTAGTGTAGGTATCTAGATATTAATAAAGGAAGGAAGCAATGAGAATCAGACATTAAGAAGCCTAATAAACTGGAAAGTTGAATCCAATATTGGGTCTGCTTCCCTAGGAAGCTAGAGCTTCACATGCTCCCCAGGAAACCACAGGTCCCTTCAGCAGATTACTAGGGGAAGGAATAGAGCAGGGGTCCTCAAACTACGGCCCGCAGGCCACATGCAAATACAAATATTGTATTTGTTCCCGTTTTGTTTTTTTACTTCAAAATAAGATATGTGCAGTATGCATAGGAATTTGTTCATAGTTTTTTTTTAAACTATATTCCGGCCCTCCAACAGTCTGAGGGACAGTGAACTGGCCCCCTGTTTAAAAAGTTTGAGGACTCCTGGAATAGAACAATAAAGGGAAAATTCCTCTGCTGAGCACATGCCCAGTAGAAGCTAAGGTGGCACAGCAGAAGGTCCTTCTACTCTGAGGCATGCAAGTAGGAACTAAGATGGGGATCATAGAGACCTATCTGTCTAGCCTGGGAAAAGAATCAGAACCTCAGAAGATATAGGAAACTGGAGGCTCGGTGCACAAATTCGTGCACCGGTGGGTCCCTCGGCCTGGCCTGCTGGATTGGGCCAAAACCAGCTCTCTGACATCCCCAAGGGGTCCCGGATTGTGAAAAGGTGCAGGCCAGGCTGAGGGACCCCACTGGTGCATGATCAGAGTGGGGAGGGATGTGGGAGGTTGGCCAGCCAGGGAGGGACAATGAGAGGGCCCAGGGTGTGTCCAGCCTGTCTCGCTCAGTCCATATTGGCTGGACCCCAGCAGCAAGCTAACCTACTGGTCAGAGTGTCTGCTCATGGTGGTCAGTGCACATCATAGTGAGCAGTTGAGTGGCCTTAGCATATCATTAGCATATTATGCTTTGATTGGTTGAATGGCTAACCAGATGACTGGACACTTAGCATATTAGGCTTTTATTATATAGGATGGATTGGTTAGTGTAGCCTATGAATGATTGGGAAGTTGATTAGTTAGTTTTAAAGGGTACCTGGTCTTTCCCAAGGCTGAGGTAAGATAATCAGATAATCAGCTTAACAATGAGCATTCTCTTTCTCTCTCTCTGCACTTTTTCTTTCCATAGCAACCATGTAGCCCTAGCAGCTGCTGCAGCCTGGCTGTGTGAGCTCCACGTGCGAGCCTGGGCACAGTGCCAGCCAGAACTCAGCCAGGAACACAGAGTACACTAGCCAATGAAGACAAAGACATGGACTGAACCAATGGCACAACATGTCCCTATTTCTGGGCCTGATGAAAACAGGGTTGGGCTTTTTCTTCATGGCAGATGGAGATGAGACTGTGGGAACTTGGGAGCGGCCTTTCATTTCCACCCAAATAAATTGCACAGCTAGACCACATCCTCCCATATATGGGTCTTCTGGGATGCTTTCCTTGCAACTCTGTGAAAGAACACCATTTCCACTGCAACATGTCCATATATTGAAAATATCCCAGTATCTAAAATAGCTTGAGCAAAAGTAACTTTCATTGCCTGCCTGACCTCTGATATTTCGGTAAGCACATCAGCAAAATACAAAATAATACATGAAGATGTAGGCTTTGCATATGTCATACTATACACCATACACTCACACTCACCTATATTCTCTTCTTCCTTGTTCCTCTCTGTTTCTCTCTCTCTCTCTCTCTCTCTCTCTCTCTCTCTCTCTCTCTCCCCCCGTCTCTCTCTTTATCTCTCTCACACCACCCCCCCCACACACAAATACTTTTTATTGTAGTCTAGTATAATATGAAATTCTGAAAACACAGTAGGATTCCTCTATAGGTAACTAACCAAATTAAGTGAGATCAATTGACTACATATTTCATTGTATTCTTAGTTTTATGTCTGGAGAGCTCTTACGCTGAGGAATTGAAACTTGTGGAATAAGAGAAAGACACATTTTTTAAACTTGGTATTAATATTTAAAACACACCTTTTTATTCCACACTATCCAATGCGTTTGAGTTCCTAAGTTTGTGATTTTGCTTATTTTCTGTTTGGTTAAATGCCTTATAAGCACATGTTCTCTTCTGCTCCACATAATTGGTCAAACTGCCACATGTTTCCTTTATGCAAAACTGCTTCCAGAGGGGATGCACTGCCTTCCACGCCAGGAGAACTGAAAACCAAAGGTTGTGGTGGTCGACATCAGTGCTTCATTTGAAAGTTAAATGGATCTGCCTCTGAATGTCAGTCACCCTTCCAGGTGAAGGCCAGGCTGCCAAACTCTCACATTTTAGTGTTACAGATTCCTGATCAAATTCTGTACAGGAAAGGGACCAGACAATGAACTTCCTCATAAAAAAGAGTAGGGAAATATCTGGATTTTGTCGTGTGGTACTCAGAATGCCTTAAACTTGGCCCTGCCAAGGTACTCATGATGGCAGCTACTCCCAGGCTTTCTCTGTTACAGACTATGTTGTTCCAAATATTCAACTCCTCAATCACTTTCCCTGAGTATTTATGTTACTTCCTTTAAGTAAAAATTCAAGGTCATGCCAAGCTTTTCATGTAATCAGCTGATTTCCTTGGGGCAAGAATGGGGCAATGTTAATAGTGCTAGAATGATGAAATAAGATATTTTGGGTGTTCTGAAATATTGAACTCCCTTGTATTCCAAAAGCTGGTGACAGTAATCATTAAATTGACATACCTGTTTGATTAAGGCATACTGAATGAACCAGTGGCTGCTGCATAAAGCTCTGCCCTTGTATTTACTCTTGGTCTCTGATTCATTGTTTCTCAGCTTTCTATCCACCTGAAATGACATAATCCAATCATGTCACCTAATTCAGATCACCAAAATGAGCAAGAAAAGTCAGACTTGCTTGAGGCCATTAGTCATTTTACAGATTCATTATTCTTTATTTTATTTTTTCTCCTCATTTGAACATCAATCATTAATGTCAAAGATTTAATGTTTTAGAATTTTACCCTCCCCATTTGGTCATTTGTAGGCTTTAATTAACTTCACTTCATATCCAATGTGCTCTTATTGGTCATAAGTTTTATCAGTGATTTTTCAATTCTAATTTATACATAATTATCTGGTTTATGATAATAATGGGGGGCTCTTGGCAGCACCCTCAGAGTTTCTATTACATCTGGAAGGGACCTTAGGGCCTGCAGAGTTATACAAACTCTAAGCAATTCTGATTCAAGTAGCTCTCCCCGTCACACTTGGGGAAACACTAAGCCAGATAGTCTTATCTCCAAGGGCTCTTTCACCATATAAATATTAAAATCCAATGCTATCATCTTTGGCCACAACCTCATCACCTTTTATCTCTGCACTCTCATTCACAGATGGTAGAACTTGTAGAATTATGCTCTTGTGACCCCTCTATGTTTCTCAGCATACAGATCAGCTAAACACCCATTCAATCTGTATCTTGGGTTTTACACTCACATGTTCTTTTACCAACACCTAGATACTTTTAATGCCTTACCTCAGCCACAAATACCCAGGAAAAAAAAGTGTTTCTTATAACCCTACATCAGCATTACCAAGTGCAACTGGAGAAAATCATTTATTTAGGATAGATGGTCACAACTAAAAACCTTCGGTTTCCAACTGGACAGTCTTCAGAACCAGTTATCTGTCATTTATTTCACCTCGACACCTTTCTTCACCCATTTCTCAAACACTATCCAAAGCAGAAAGCAGTAATAGAAATTCCAACTGTACTTTCAAAGGAGAACTTGGCTCTTTCCTTCCTCTGCAAGATAAGTGGAGCAATCTCGCATAATTTCCCACAAATCACTGTTCCTTTTACACATTTAGAAACATTACTGAAAACACAAGCCTTGTCTACTTAGTCTCATAAGCTGAAGTAATTGATCTTTCATCTCCTAAATTGAACCACTGTTGCTCTTCCTGACCATGTAGTTTAAAAACTTCCTGCACTGCACATACACTTTGTCTTTTGTATAATCAGTGTGTTCCAAGTAGTGAATCGTCCCTAACCAATATTATGTGTTCAATAGTCCCATGTTATAAACATGACTCTTGAGCCTGGTTTACCTGTAGCTACTGCTGTATTTTTACGCTTTTTAAAATTGTAGAGAGTTCTCCTTTTGCTAATTCATGTTGATTATTGCCCAGATGTTATTCAACCATTTATCTACTTTCTAGTCCCATATCTTCTCTCATCTCCTCTATAAAATGTTGGCTCATAATCCCTCCAACTGCTAAGTCTATTCATCTTGTTCACTCCATATACATATTATCTTTCTTAAGATTTTGCAACCATTTGGTAAAAAACCCAAACTAAATAAAAAGTATCTCTAACCTGCTATATTCAACAAAACAATGCAGTATGTGTCTTGCTATTTTGTAATTTGTACTTTTTTCTCTTAGAGCTCAAAATAAACAGTAAATATATCTCTTTAACCCATTTTCTCTTTTCTTTTTACATTTATTTTACAATGAATAGGAGTTCCTGATGCTTCACATCCTCTTCAAGGATTGTCAGATATTTTGGGTTTAGCCATGCTAGTAGATGTGTAAGGGTATCTCAATTTAATTTTAATTTGAAAGTTCTTAATTATATTAGATACTGAACATCTTTTCATATGATATATATATTCTTTGTTCATATCATTTGCCCATTTTTTATTAGGTTATTTGTTTCCTTATTGTTGAGTTTTAAGAATTTTTACATATTTTGAATATAAGTCCTTTTTCAAAAATACAATCTTTATAAATATTTTTTAGTTTGTTCTATAAGATAATCACAGTTTTTAAGCAAATAATTTTGAAATTTAGGTACATCAAAAAAGACTGCCTTAACTTATACATGAACACCATGGCATAGTGACTTTACATTTGGGTTTTACCTCCAAGTAGTCCTTTGAAATAGAGTCCCACAGTCTTAACCAATTAAACAATTGACTTGAAGTGTGTGTGTTTGTGTGTGTGTGTGTTACATACAAGATATCCATAGCATAATAATTATATCTCTATGAAACTCAGTTACAAAGAAGACTCTCACTTTTCTGCATGTAATTTAAAGTTAACAATCAAAATTAAAATAATAATGACCATTATATGTTAAAAAATAAATGAGATAAATAACAGTACAAAAGTGGTAATAAAAATTTTCTGTTTTAATGCCAGCTATTCTTCCAGGGGAATAAAAAATAATGAAGGAGCAACACAGGTAGGATTCAGAAAGCCTTCCCTGAGCAATCTCTATATTCTTTGTGATTTTGCATATATTTTATAAATTTGAAATTGCCTCTGGGAAATTAATTCTGATTCTGAATATATAAAATTAGACAAAGCCAGCTTAGCAATTTTTATGGGAATTAGGCCTCATCTGTCATTGTCTACATGGTATCCAGACAGAAACAGACAAAAACAATATTTCATGAGTATATGTAATAATGGAAGCATATACTCTAAGTGGAATCAAGTGCAATCATCTTCAAGATAATCTGCAAATAACATAAATAAACTGAATTCTATTAAAATATATGTTCTATTAAAGAAGATAACTCAGAAAGATAACTTTAATTAAAAAATAATAAATTAAAGGGATAATGTACATTTCTTGGTAATTTTAATAAGAAAATTTAAATATAATACCACATGTGCTATAAATGGAATTGTGTCTCTCAGTAATCCATGTGTTGAAACCCTAACCCCCAATATGATGACTTTTGGAGATAAGGTATTTGGGAGATATTTAGATTTACATGAGGTTATGAAAGTGGGGGCCTCACAATGGGATTAACACCTCTTATGAGGAGCCACCAGAGAGCTTGTCCTCTTTCTCCCCCATCATGTGAAGACACAGAGAGAAGATGGCCATCTACAGGCGAGGAAGAGATCTTTTACCAGATATCAACCATTCTGACATTGTGATCTTATATATTTAGGCTCCAGAAATGTGACAACATAAGTTTCTGTTTTTTAAAGCCACCCAGTGTGGTATTTGTAATGAAAGACCAAGTGGACTAAGACAACCTGTTATACATAATTATGATAAGCAAGAAGGTTGGTTTGTGTGTGTGTGTGTTTTGTCTGTGCCTGCACACAAATACATAGAGGTAGGAACAGTAGACGGTAAGAAAGAAGGGAAGAAATAGCAAGTCATAGAAATTTATTATTTTCCCCAGTATTCTTTGAGGTGATGGGTCTGATATCTTTCTATTAGTAGAGTGAAATAAAAATAAAATTTGAGTCAGAGTTCTTCATAACAATACATCTATTGTTCTTGCTTTTCTGTGCACAAGGAGGTGCTGGCCTAGTGAAACCATTGCATCATGTTAAGAAGGAAACATTAAATGGCAAGTTCAGAAAAATGTCCTGTTCTGTACCATTTATTACACTGTAATCCTTGCAAAAAAGAATGGAAGCTAATATCTTAGATTATTTTTCTTATCTTAGCATCTTAATTGATTTCCCTCTATCTTTTATACACTTATTTGAAGCCAATGAACAAAGAGTATGTTTCTTTCACAAGGCGTATTCTATCATGTAATAATGAGGTTTTTTAAAATACATATCCCTCTTGGAGGCACGTGAAAGTACAGTGCAGTACTGTTGACCTATACCACACACATATTTTGAATCTCAGCCATTTACTAACTTCATACTCAGATTGGATGATCACAAGGCACCAAAAACAAAACAAAATCTCATTGATTGTGGTATGTGCTAAGGTGACATTACTGCAGGAAGATGAGATCAATTATTAAGAACTGGAGGCCAATAGACTTAACTTTCAATGCTGTCACTGTCACCAGCTGGCCAGGTGACCTTAGGAGGTTTAATGAGGAATTGTTTGTAAGGTGCTTAGCACCATGATTGGCAGTTAGTTATTGATCACCCAAGGTTAACTGACTTTGAAGTTTTTGAATTAAGGATTGGAAGCACATTTATTATGTTGTTTTTATGCATCACAATGCACTTTTAATATGTAATTATACATTTACTAGAGGCCCGGTGCATGAATTCGTGCACTGGTGGGGTCCAGCTGGCCCACCCCAATTGGGGACATGGGCAGTTGGCCTACCGGCCCCACCCCCAATTGTGGTAGGGTGGGCGATTGGGGGAAGTGCTGGCCAAGGGGAGGGGCCCCAAGAAGTTGTCAGGTGGGCCCCATCCCCAATCAAGGTGTGGGGGGCTGATCATGGGTGGGGCTGGCCAATGGGAGGGGCCCCGGGTGGTTGGCGGGCCGGTTTCAGCCCCTGGTCAAACTCTGGCCGAACTCCCAGTCGAGGAGACAATTTGCTTATTACCCTTTTATTATATAGGAAAATATTTCCTATTCAGGTGTTCAACAAATATACATTATGTAGCTACTATGCCAGGTACTGTAATAGGCAGTGTTACTTCTACACACACACACACACACACACACACACACACACACACACACACACTCACAAATAGGCTAATCCTGAGAATTATTTTGTAATACATTACTAAATTACTAAGGCTTGTTATCTAACTTATTTGAGTGGTTAATTTTTCAAAAAATAAATGCATAGCCCAAGAGCATATACGTGCATTGGCAAATTTCAAGATGTTTACAGGAAAGTTGCAATTTTGCATATTATGTATGATGTCTATATTTCATGTATGTCTCATTGATTTATATATTATGATTTCTATACTCTTGTAGTATAAACACAATACCTATTTGGAATAATTTTAAAAAAAGTAAAACTGAGCTACGTAGAAACAAGAAGTATAATGATTCCAACATCCATAGTTTATTCTAAATATTACAAATAAAATATTTTGTCTTGATTAGGGTTTCCTGGGCACTTCCCCCCATATTTTACATTATGTAAATTCATTAAAATATGTGTGTGTGAATGTGTATACATAAATGTGTAAGGGTACCTCATTTTTTTGTAATTTAAAATTTCTTAATTATATAAGATAATGAGCATCTTTTCATATGCTTATTTACTGTGTATGTATACATACACATAAACACACATGGAAATGAGAAAAAAAAGAAACTAAGGTGATAAATGTATAGTAACAGTCAAATGGTGTGCCTATTATTTAATAACTAGGGGCCCAGTGCATGAATTCGTGCACCTTGAAAGGAACTGTGGGCCATGAGGCTGCGGTAGGCACAGTGATGGGTCTCGGCCCATCCTCCTCACCCTCACCCAGCCCCTCCTGCCACTGCCCCTGATCCCCTGTCTGCAGGCAGCCCTGCTCCCGCCGACACCCCACATGCTGACAGCGCTGTCCCCGCTTGCACCTGCTGACGGCGTGGTGCAATTGGGGTCGGTGCCAGCAGCAGGTGCTAGCAGGGTCAGTGCTGTCAACAGGTGCGAGCTGCGGCTGCTGCCCCTATCACTCCTCAGGAGCAGAGGGAAGTGGAGAAGCTCTCAGGGGCAATCGGGGCCAGCAGCCACCACTCACACCTGCTGATGGCGCTGAGTGATCAGGACCAACACCGGGCACTGGCAGCAGGTGTGAGTGACAGCTCTGGTACTGGCAGAGGGTGTGAGCAATGGCTCTGGGGCCAGCAGAGGGTGTGAGTGCCAGCCGGGACTATGGCGCTTGGGAGCAAAGAATTTTCAGTAACCACCAGAGGCTCACCCCAATGACAGCAACAGGTGCCCCGCCTTGGTCTGGCACCCCCTCTCACCTGCTCCACCATCCTGCCATGGCCAATGCCCACCATGTTCTGCACACACCCCCTGGTGGTCAGCGCACATCGTAGCGACTGGTTGTTCGGTTGTTCCTATTGTTCTGCCTTTCGTTCTATTTGCATATTAGCCTTTTATTATATAGGACTAGAGGCCTGGTGCACAAAAATTTGTGCACTCTGGGGGGGGGGGGATCCCTCAGCCCGGCCTGTGCCCTCTTGCAGTCTGGGACCCCGCAGAGGATGACCACCTGCTGGCTTAGGCCTGCTCCCCTGGGGATTGGGCCTTAGCTGGCAATCAGACATCCCTCTGGCAGCCCAGCAGCCCTCGGGGGATGTCCACTTGCCAGCAGGGAGCAGACCTAAGCTGCAGTCGAACATTCTTAGCGCTGCTGAGGAGGCAGGAGAGGATCCCACCACCGCCGCTGTACTGGCAGCCATCAGCCTGGCTTGTGGCTGAGCAGAGCTCCCCCATTTGGGAGCACACTGACCTCCAGAGGGCAGCTCCTGCATTGAGCGTCTGCCCCCTGGTGGTCAGTGTGTGTCATAGTGACCAGTCATTCCCAGTCTTTCTGCTGTTAGGGTCAGTTTTCATGTTAGGGTCAGTTTACTATATTGGATAGAGGCTGAAAGCAGGTATCTGGGGTTTGTTTAGCTTCTATAATTGAAACTTTGTTGCTTTCGGGGCTGTTGCTTTCGAAGCTCAGAGCCGGGCCGCGGCAGGCAGGGAACCTTGGCTTCCTCCATCACTGGAGCAAGCAAGCCTCCTGCTCGCTTCAGCTGCATGGCTGCTGGCCGCCATTTTGTTTGGCGGTTAATTTGCATGTCACCCTGATTAGCCAATGGGAAGCATAGCGGAGGTATGGTCAATTACCCTTTTTGTCTTTTATTAGATAGGATTGTCTCTCAGCTCAAGTCCTTCTCTATTTTATGCTTTGCAATGATGGGGTCGAAGCTCTGTAAACTTTATTTCAACATTATCAGCTGCTTCTCTCATTTTCTTCCAATAGGGAACCCAGAAGGGAGACTGGAAAGCAAGAGGAGGGGAGGGATACATCTTCTTCCCCGTGTGCTTCCTGTACCTGTTAGGAGTACCAGTTTCTTTTCCCAGATGTGGTGGCTTTTTGCCACCCTGTTAGGAGCACTGCATTTTCTAAACATGCCCTGCAAGTTTCTGGACCCTAGATCTGGGGAGAGGAAGAGGGGAATTCTTAGAAGTGAAAAGTACTGAGTACTGCATCAGAGTAAAGTGTCTTCAGATTCCCATCCCCTTTCCTCCTCACCCTATAGTGTCTTTTCAGAGACTGTTGTCATTTTCTAATTTGACATTCTAAGGGAAAGAGGTTAGTGCCCTTGACTAAATAATCAGGTATTGTATGTTTTAAAATTTTTATTGCATACCAGTTGATAATTGCTGGCTTCTAAATGTCTCAGAATAGTTTCTGTAAAATACAAATCATCTTGCCTTCTTCATGAGGTGAGAAAGAAGCTTAAGTGGGTAATATGCAAGGACTAATACATTATAAGAATGCAATTATTATTAGCTATTTTTAGATTTTTTTATTGTTCAACCCAAACATATATAATTTCAGCTGGTAGTGAGTTCTTTAAAGAAAATAAACAAGGCACCATAATAAATAGTAATTTTACTGTGTGGGATTGAATACTTCAGGTTGGGGCACCAGAAAGAAACCATATGATAAGTTGGCATTTGTGAGGTATATTAATTTTTTATTGTGATATAAAAAATTAACCACCAATTTAAAGACATAAAGAAATACCTATTTATTTTTTTAACATTTTTACTTGATTTTTAGATAGATTGAGGACAGGAGAGATGTGGAACAGGAAGAAAAATGAGAGCTATTGAATAATCCTTTGTAATATAATCTGACTGTCAGAAACAATGAATTGATATGGAATAAGACAATGAGTTATCTTCAGAATGTCCATAAAACAAAGTTGAAGAAGAAAATACATGACCTTTGTGTCTTCACATCAGTCAATGAGGGAGGGAACCTCACCAGGAACCAGATGAGGATATTCTGGTCAGTCTGGTAGGCCTAGAAAACAGTCAGGAAGGCTGGACCATCAGCTTTATGATCAAAGTCATTTTACTCCTTAGCTCTGAATTAAAGTGATCCAACTTTCTGACAGTATAATGATGGACTACTTTTTTTACAGAAGCGACAACTTAATTCAAATCAACTCAATGAATGCCTTTTCATTCCTTTGCTAGGCAAAGTGAAAGGTGCTAGGGTTTTAAAGATAAGTAGGTTTTATTATTGGTCTTTTAAAACAAACAATTCTGTGCTAGCTAACAGCAAGCTGCAATGTAGCTAATGATGTGGTAAGTGCTTTTGACTAAGGTGCGTTGGGAACACAGAGAAAGCAGCAATTAATTTTTCTTGAAGTGCACAGAAGTATTTTACAAATACAGTGATAAGTCAACTGAGACCTAACCAGTGAGCA
This sequence comes from Myotis lucifugus, assembly GCF_000147115.1. NCBI lineage: Eukaryota > Metazoa > Chordata > Mammalia > Chiroptera > Vespertilionidae > Myotis > Myotis lucifugus. The sequence continues at coordinate 571,511 of NW_005871523.1, read as the reverse complement.
GAAGCTTGCCAGGGAGATGAGGGGGACATCATAAACAAAGGAAAGAAAATGCAGCATCTTCTTTAATCATCACAACTGTTAGGTATTTATTACCCTCAAAGTTCTCCTGCAAGTTCCCTTCTTAAGGTAAAAAAGTGAGGTTGTAACACATTTCTTTTGAGGCCAATTACAATCTCATAGCTATTTCCTTTTGTTGTTGTTGTTGTTGTTTTTTTTCGTAAAAAAAAAAATCCAAATGGACAAATTATTGACAAACAGACATGCAAACTAGAAGACAGATTAAATATATATTTATTTCCATGGAGGTGGAACAGTTCTAGGAAAGCAAAGGCACAATGGAAAACGTTGCTGAGAAGCAAGCTCTAGGTATCTAAGTGTCTGGGACCGAACAAGGAGGTAGCAGAGACATGGACTCAGGCCTGGAGGCTATGGAGGGAACAGAGATGCCATGACCAGATGCACATCAAGGCCGAGAGAAAAGGCATTCGAGCCACATTTCATGCTAGAACTTGGTGCTCAGAGACCAAACGAACTTAAAGTGGCAAATTGGCAAAGATGAAAACAGCTAGTGATTTTTGCTAACACTTAACATTGTACTTTGAAATTCAACAATACAATGATAAAGAACTGTAAACATTTAGAAAACGAGAAAAATTACCTTTGTTTTCAGAACACAAGAGAGCCTTTCTGGAATGGCAACGGTTTGAAGCTGTGGGTAAATATTAAAAACAAAAAAGGAATTGGAGTCATAGAAGCAGAAAAAAATTGAGTTTGCCTGCATTCTCATACACTGCTAGATGAATTGTATATTTGTCCAATCCATCTAGAGTATGTTTGCAATAGTAAGAAACCTGAAAACCATCTTATTCACTTCTGTGATTTCATAACTCTATCCAAAATATGGGCATACAGATCGAATTCTATGAGTGTTGTTCCATTTAAATGGTAAAAACTGGACAATGATATTGGTGTGCAGGAATACGCTGAGGAAATTAATTTGCACGCCATGTGCTAATCCAGCATTAACATCAATACCATAGGATGAAATTGTTTACATATAAATATGCCCCAACATATTCTCAATTTAGTTATTGAATAAATTAATATATTTGTGACAATTATTTCTTGCCTATGGCTGGAAAGAGCATGATTATTATGTTCCTTAAATTTTCTAATTTTTTTTAATTTTTCTACATTGACCAAACACATTTTTAAAATTAATAAGTTTAAAGTAATTATAACACCCTGTTAAACAAAAGATAAAATTTTAAGTCACTCAGAAGATTAAAGGCATATGAATGGCTATTTATTGGAAATAATTATCAAATAGTTTATTAAATTAAAATGTTGAAAAAAAACAAAATGAATTATAGAAAAAGTGTTTATAGCTTTAAAAAATCAGTGATGGAAATGTTATAAGCAGAAAATTAAAAAGTGGAACCATAAATCTGCTATAGGAATTCTCATTAGCTAAATGTAAAATAAAATAATGTTAGAGATTATCCAAACCGATTATATCACTAATCTTATTTTTCTGATTGATTGAACTATGCCTCATTGTTCTTATTTTTAGAATCTGAGTCCTATTATTATATCCAGAATAAGACAAGGATAAATGAGATCTGGGTAGTCCAAAGATGCTTCCCTTACCCCTAGCTCTATTGAGTATGATTGACAAATAAAAAGTCTATATATGTACATATATATATATTTAAAATGTAAAACATGCTGTTTTAATCTTTGTATAAATTATGAAATGATTACCATAACCAAGCAATAGATACCGATGTGTGTGTGTGTGTGTGTGTGTGTGTGTGTGTGTGTGTGTATTTTGTGGGGGGTGAGAACATTTGAGATTTATTTATTTTTTAGCAAACGTCAAGTCCATGATACATTATTATTCACTATAGTAACTATTGAGTTTCCAGAGCTTATTCTATTATAGCTGAAGGTTTTTATCTTTTGACCAACATTTTTCCATTTCTCTCACCCTCGAGCCCCTGGTAACCACCATTCTCTTGTTATTCATTTGACTTTTTTAGATTCTGCATGTAAGGGAGATCATGCAGTATTTGTCCTTCAGTGTTTGGCTTATTTCCCTTAACATAATGTTTCCAGGTTTATCCATGTATTCATAAAGAGCAGGATTTTCTTCTGTTTTAAAGGCTAAACAATTCTATTGTGTCAATATCACACATTTTCTTTGTCCATTCATCCATTGACTGATACTTAGGTTGTTTCCTTATCTTGGTTACCATGGATAATGTTGCTGTGAATATGGGAATGCAAATATCTGTTCAATTATACTTTTTTTGCAGTGATGGTTGAGTTGCTTACTGACCAAAGCTTATGGCAAGCAATAATAACTTCTCTTTCCAAACAACATACTTTCTGAATGTCTGGAGGAGCAGGGGTGCAGAGACGGGGAGAGAGAAAGGGGAGGGAGAGAGAGAGAGAGAGGAAAACAAGACATGTTTAGCAATATAAAGCCCAAAGATATATCTTTTACGATTTTCCTTTTGCAAACCAAACAACTAAAACCATCATAAATATTTCTAAATGTATTATAGCAATGACACCTGACTTCTGGATAAAGCATAATTTGCCTCTGGTGAATCTTTTGCAGCCTATTAAAATGCAGAATGAAGGTTTATGTGGACTCACTGCTTTGCTAATCCTCTATTTCAGCACGCACTGATTGGGAGGTCAAAAGATTGAGTTATGCCCTAACCGGTTTGGCTCAGTGGATAGAGTGTCAGCCTGTGGACTGAAGGGTCCCAGGTTTGATTCCGGTCAAGGGCATGTACCTTGGTTGCGGGCACTTCCCCAGTAGGAGGTGTGCAGGAGGCAGCTGACTGGTGTTTGTCTTTCATTGATGTTTTTAACTGTCTATCTCTCTCCCTTCCTCTCTGTAAAAAATTAATAAAATATATATTTTTAAAAAGAATGAGTTATTTCTTGAGGTTGCACTTGATTTTTCCAAATCTTTTTGTTCCACATTACACTACTCCCTCTGCTTTATTTATTTTCCACTCTTGGCATTAGGCATTCCCTAGATATTCACTATGCCACTAAGGAAAATTAATAGAATTGATATATGAAGTTACAGTTTGCAGCTGCTTCCTTTTCATCTAACAACTGGATCCCCTAATTCTGTTCATGATCAAATAACCAAATTTGTCATGATGCCCAGTTCTTGAGCAACTCAATCACACTTGTATTATATACTAATCCAACTAGACATATTTATAATATTTTTATGTTTTAAACAGAAGCTAGGATTATGAAGTAATATAGAACCATATGTTCAGGACAACAAGGAGAAATAAAAAAATACATTATTTAGAACTAATTTGCAGAGTGTCTGAGTAAAATTTATATTCTAAATACACTGGTTGCATGGATTTATTTAATCAGATTCATTGTAAAGAGTGCTATCCGATAAAATGTAGGATAGCCAAATAAATCTTATATTCAGCTAAATATTGAATAATCATTTCATATAAGAATGTCCCAAATATTATATGGGGCGTACGTATGAAATATGTTATTTCTTTGACATTTCAATTTAACTGAGTGTGCAATATTTTTATTTTCTGAAATATTTTGCTGCAGGTTAGCTTAACTCGGTGAATTTTTCTTCTTTGCAGAAATGAGATCAGTGCTCATTTTCCGCACAGTTGTGCTTCCAGACCATTTTCTCCTCTCAAAAATCAAATAAATAAAAGAGAACCAAAACCCTGTAAACACATTTCCTTTAAATATTTCTGCCTAGTTACATGCAATCTCCTAACCTCTATCTAGAGTTAACACTCATTTTAAATTCAAAACCTCGTTCTCATATCACATTTTATTCTTTGATTTGGTTGTTTGCTTTACAAGCTTAGTTATTTGATGAGTTCAAGGAAGGTCATTGATTTGCGGGGTGGGAGTCAGTGGTGTTTTTCCAGCTCTCTACATCTCTAAGCTGAAGCCGGGGTTATATTCCTTTTAAGTCAGACCAGCAATTTATGCAAGTGACTATACTCTGAAAGAATTGTCAAGAGAATATGTCCTCAGAATTTCTAGCATGTCTTCATTATCTGTAGAAACATTATGTTTTTATAATATATTAGAGGCCCAGGGCATGAAATTCATGCACTGGGTGGGGGGGTATCCCTTAGCCCAGACCGTGCCCTCTCGCAGTCCAGGAGCCCTTGAGGAATGTCCGATTGCCGCAGAGGCAGGAGAGGCTCCTGCCACCGCCACTGCACTTGCCGTGAGCCCGGATCAGGGCTTCTGGCTGAGCAGCACTCCCCCTGTGGGAACGCACTGACCACCAGGGGGCAGCTCCTGCATTGAGCGTCTGCCCCCTGGTGGTCAGTGCACATCATAGTGACTGGTCATTCCGCCGTAACTGTCAGGTCACTTAGGCTTTTATTATACTAGAGTCCCGCTGCACGAAATTTGTGCAAGGGGCTCAGCCCATGGCAGCCCTGGCTGCCTTGAGGCCCCACCCACTGGTCATTCCAGAATGTAATCTGGAAGATCATTCCGGAAGGTCGTTCTGCTGTCTACTTAGCATATTAGCTCTTTATTATATAGAATAGATAGTAAACTTGCATGGGTTTTGAGCACAGTCCTTTATCACTGCTCTTTTTTAAGAAATATACTTTTTTCACAGTTTCAGTAGGAAAAAGGGTTTCAGAGTAATTTTCCCACCTGTATAATTCTACAGCTCCTTCCTTCCTTTTGTGATGACAATGTTCCCTCCCACTTTCTGACAGGTGCCTCCCCTGCTTTGATCTCCCTTTTGTGTGCACTTGCTCTTTGTCTCTGTTCTGCCTGATTTAGTTTCTACTTCAAGCAAAAATCCTCCATGTAGGGATTTACATGGTTATTTCGGTTCATAAGACTAAGATTTCTATAGCATTTTCAAACCTTATCATGGTCATCCTCATACCCTATGATGTAAATTTAGGAGTACCAATCATCATGGTTTCACTGTTTCTTTCAGCAGGACCCACTAATCTTTCCAATGAGTACCTACTGAAAAATTATAAAAAATCAAGACTTCTAGCTCTTTTTGCCCTATGCTTAATGTTTTGTTTCATGGATATATATTGGTGCAAATTTTGTTTTATATGTCATTTTGTTTTCTACCCTATTTACTCAATCGGCTTTTAAATGCATTTTAAAATATAATAAATTATATGTAATCATGTTATATTTAATTTTTGTTCTCTTCATTTATTTTTATGGATTTTTATTTCCATAGGTGTTATAACTTTTTTTCCCAGAAGAACTGTCTTCAACATCAGCCTGGCCTGCGCCCTTTCACAGTCCTGAAGCCCTAGGGGGATCTCTGACTGATGGCTTAGGCCCGCTTCCCATGGGGAGTGGGCCTAAACCAGGGGTGGGCAAACTTTTTGACTCGAGGGCCACAATGGGTTCTTAAACTGGACCGGAGGGCCGGAACAAAAGCATTGATGGAGTGTTTGTGTGAACTAATATAAATTCAAAGTAAACATCATTACATAAAAGGGTATGGTCTTTTTTTTTTTTAGTTTTATTCATTTCAAACAGGCCGGATCCGGCCTGCAGGCCGTAGTTTGCCCACGGCTGGCCTAAGCCATAGTCGGACAACCTTTGAGCTGCTGCAGAGGCAGGAGAGGCTCCCACCACCACCGCTGTGCTCACCAGCCATCAAACTAGCTTGTGGTTGAGCAGTGTTCCCCTGTGGGAGTACACTGACCACTAGGGGGCAGCTCCTGCGTTGAGTGTCTGCCCCTGGTGGTCAGTGTGCATCATAGCAACCAGTCATTCCACCATTCGGTCAATTTGCATATTAACCTTTTATTATATAGGATAAATACATATATACATACATATATTATATACTATATACTTGCATATATAAATTTCTTTTCTCCAATATTTTCTCTATATTTTTGTTTTTCAGAAGTCAGACTGTGTTGTACCAAATAACTTTTTCTTTACATTTATTCTACATGTCTGTCTCTGAGCTTTGGAATGCATGGGATTTCATCTTTCATTACATTTGGGAAATTCTTATTTATTATCTTTTTTAATACATTCTGCCTTGTTCTCTTTCTCTCCTCTCCTTTTAGGATTTTAATTTTCTGTGTGTGTCTTATTGATCATCTGATATTCTTATATATCTTTTGGATAATCTGTTATATTTTTACTCATGTATTCATTTCAATGTAGATACTTTATATTGATTTATCTTCAATTCATTGATATTCTTTCTTCTTCTTTATCTATTATTATGATTATCCCAGTAAAGGAATTCCTCATCTCTAGTATTATGTTTCTCATTTCTAGTATTTCCATTTCACTCTATCATTTCTCCTGAATTTCCCTAATCTCTTGCAAAGTGTTGTCTTTTTCCCCCACCACAAGAAGTTTTAACATATTTATCATAGTTATTTTGAAGTCTCTATTATCCTAGAATATCTGGGCCACCTTAGTGCAGTTTTCATCTGCATCAATTTTCATAATCTGTCTCCTTGCCCACCCAAATAATAAAAGGAGTAATTAACCTGACTGGTGAGTTATATGAATAATCATGTATGTGCAAATCAGCATTACAGTGCAATAGATTATAGGAATTCTCAATGGGCTGAGTCTAGTTTTATTATTTTGCTGATGCCACAGACATGTAAGTTAAATTAGACTAATGAAAAGGTGAAACACGATCAACCCAATTTTGCTTTTCATTTTTTTTCTCCAACTATTTAATTTTTGTCTCTCTTCCTTTTCATTTGCTCAGAAAGCCAGTAGGGGAAAAAATGTCTTTGACTAAATAAATAGGGAGGAAGTGACAATGTATCAGTTCCAAATCTAGGCCTGAGGATGTTTGCATTTTTCAAAATACAGATTTCCTATGCAGCTGCTGACTGTTCTGCATGGACCCTTGCTTGAACACACTTGGGAAATGGCATTACTTAATCTCAGTAAAAATCCAAATGCAAAGTAGAGTCACGCAGCTGAAACTATCTAGATCAAGCAATTTGCAGCTGATCTGTATATCCATGAGAATACATGATCACAGCTTTCAGTCATGCTGTAGTGTGCAGCATTTTTGTAGCAATAGCTCATTGATACAAGAGGTGTTATTTATTACCCTCTTAAACCCCAATATCCAAAGCATGGGCCAAACACCATGAAATACAGATAAAGGTTATTATTAGGCATGAAATGCTAAAATCAGGTGTTAGACTGTTGGCTTTAGCATAGAGAGGATATATTATGGATTTATTTTTCTTTTTCCTTTTAGTTTAAGATATATTCAGAAAATATATAAATCATAAATATATAGTTCAGAGAATTATTATTAAAATATAAAGAATTATATGGAAAGTTGAAGTTCTGTATAAATTCTAACTTATTAGCATCTTAAGGCCCCTCCCTCCCAGAACCTGAATGAAGGAAAGAAACAAAAAGTTGTGATATCTCAGAAGTTAAAATGTTTGGGGTTTAGATTAAAATACCCAAAAAAAGTAAAAATCTGTCTTTGTAAGCCAGATTCTTAAAATGGCATCCATATTGTTGTATGGAATTTCTTGTTAATAATTGGGAAAAGAGAATGTCAATTAAAGGCTATTTCTTGGTTAACACTAAATGCTTGGTATGGTGCCAGATAACCTTAGTCTTCCTTTATTAAAACAGAAAATTCATTAGAATCCATATATGTTAATGGTAATGGTATAAATAAATGGAATAATACATTTAGATTAGTAAATATACTACACAATGGAGAACACAAAGTGAAATATTTTCAAAATGAATCATGCATATGTTGATAAAATAAATTTCCAATTATGTGACATTTTTCAAAGTCAAGGGAAAAAACCCATTTAAATGTCAACACAATACTTGTATTCAGTTAAATCCTTATTCAAATGAAATCATATTTCTCTACATTCATTTGAAAGAGCAGTTAATTTATATGTTCTTACTGGAATTGAGAGTAAAATAAATTTGGGAACTGACACAATAAATGTGTAGATAAGTAACTTAGAAAAAAAATCAATAAAATTCTTGTGACAATAATGTTACCACATTAAATTTATAGCAGGTGGTTAGACAATACACATCCTCCTCCATACTTCTAACTTTTGCTCCAGGATCTTTTTTATAGACCATATTATTTCATCATAGAATTGTAAGGAGGTAGTTGAAATAATTTTTCTGAACATTCAATACATTTCAAGAAAAGTTCTATTTTGAAGACTTCTCCAAGTAATAGCTTACTTAAATATCTCAAAACAGTTTTCTCTAGGGTGCATGTAGGTTTTCACCATGGGTAGTTTTAAAATAGAGCATTTTACCCAAAAAGGGAGCCTCCCAGCCTCCCACAGGGAATCTTAACCTTCTAAAGATATAATCAAGATCAAACTAGATATGGAAGAATTACTGAATTTTGACGTCTGTTTTTAAAGCATTCCCCTTTTCATATATATATATATATATCTCCTAGTTTACCTTACCAGTCATATTTTTTTTTTACAATTTCAAAATATTAAATTTTGTACCATTATTCTATGGCCATCAAACATTATTGCAGACAGAATAATAAAACCTGTTACTGTTGTAAGAAAGTAGTACTCCCACAACTTACCCATTCCAGTATCCTCTCTAAGTGGACAAAAAGAGCAAAATAAACTGGAAAACCTGTGCTTCACTGACTTGACTGTTTAGTAATCCTGTTTTTGACTGTTAATGGTTTGATGTCTAAAGAAGAATCAAATTTATGGTTCATCTCTAGCAGATGTATAATACTATATGTATGCATTTCTGTTTTCTAATTTATTATTCTTATTTGCTTATATTAATTATTTAATTTTAAAGTTATTTGTACTGAACCTAATTGTTATACGTATAATCATACAGATTAAAATATCATATTATCTAATGTAAAAATTACATGTTCATTAGAAAATGCTGAACCAGCAATCACAATGAAAGCATTTATAATACTACTAGAGGCCCGGTGCACAAAAATTTGTGCACTGGGGGGGGGGGGAGAGGGGGTCCCTCAGCCCGGCCTGTGCCCTCTTGCAGTCTGGGACCACTCGGGAGATAATGACCTGCTGGCTTAGGCCCGCTCCCGGGTGGCAGAGGGCAGGCCCAATCCCTAGGTGCAGCCCCTTTTCAGGCTCAGAGCAGGGCCGATTGGGGACTTGGGGCGCCGCCTCCTGTCATGCACAGAGCAGGGCAGATCGGGAGGTTGCGATGCTACCCCTAGTTACGCTCAGGGTAGGGCCGAATGGGGGGTTGGGGCACCGCCCCCTGTCACACTCAAGGCAGGGTCGATAGGGAAGTTGCGATGCTACCCCTAGTCACGCACAGAGCAGGGCCCATCAAGGGGGTTGGGGCTCCGTACCCTGTCATACACAGAGCCGCAGGGCGACCAGGGGGTTGGGGAGCTCCCCCCTGTCACGCACAGAGCAGGGCCAATCAGGGGGTTGAGGAACTCCCCCCTGTCACTCACAGAGCAGGGCCGATAGGTGAGTTGGGCACCGCCCTCTATCACCCACAGAGCAGGGCGAATCAGGGGGTTGGGCGCTGCCACTGTCACACTC
>NW_005871523.1:551541-561138 GCF_000147115.1 Myotis lucifugus | reverse complement strand
CAAGCCTCCCTGTTTGCTTCAAGCTGCCTGGCTGCCCGGCCACCATCTTGGCTGGCAGTTAATTTGCATATCTCAGTGATTAGCCAATGGGAAGGGTATCGGCCGTATGTTAATTACCATGTTTCTCTTTTATTAGATAGGATTATTTAAAACAACAATATACCAAGTAGTATACTTAAATTATCTATACTAATAAAAGGGTAATATGCTAATTAGACCAGATGTCTTCCGGGTGACCATCCGGAAGTCCTTCTGGACAAAGCCACAGTGGCAGGGGCGAGACAGAGGTGGTTAGGGGAGGTCAGGCAGGCAGGCAGAATGGTTAGGGGTGATCAGGTAGGCAGGCAGAGGGGTTAGGGATGATCAGGCAGGCAGGCAGAGTGGTTAGGGGTGATCAGGAAGGCAGGGGAGCAGTTAGGGGCATCAGGCAGTCAGGCAGAGGGTTTAGGGGTGATCAGGCAGGCACGCAGGTGAGCAGTTAGGAGCCAGCGGTCCTGGATTGGATGGGGTGCAGGCCAGGCTGAGAGACATCCCCTCCCATGCATGAATTTCATGCACCGGGCCTCTAGTGGTAAATAATAGTACAAGAATAAACTGTGTTTCATATACTCACAACTGTAACCCTAACCCTACTTCTGGATCACCCTGTATTTTATGTATGGCATTAATATTTTGTGTTCTATGAATGAGCTTTAGAAGCACATATAATTATGCATATTGTATATATCCATATATATCTATATCTATATCTATATCTATATCTATATCTATATCTATATCTATATCTATATATATGTGGTTTTGAAAATGACAAAATGGTCTATATATTTAAATATTTTCTTAAATTTATATTTTAAAAAGTAATTTACATTTATAAAATGTGTTTCATAGAATAATATGACATCAGTTAATCACATTGTATAAACAGTCCTCAGTACCTTGATATAATTTTTATAACAAGTTTTTCTGCATGTAGACCACATCGCAGATGTGTGATTACTGAGTCAAAATTTATACAAAATTATTAAATCTATGATATGCCTTGGGAATGAAGACAATATCTAGCAAAGCTCCTCAGCATAAAGAGGGATAAGTCAAAGATGATGCTTAGATTTCTAGCTTAATTAATGTTATTAAGAAGATTGTCAATGAATTAAATAATAGACTAAAATACTGTAATCTCTTTATCATCAATCCAATTACACTATTATAGAGAAATTTAATGCTAATGATAATAGTGTTATGGTATTTTTAGAATGACCTACAAGTTGCTAAAGCAGTCCACATTTAGTAAAAATATAAACTCAGAATATATATATATTTCATTTATATATAAGTGAAAAGGTATGCAATGTCAACACTTTTTAAAAGAATGCATTAAAAAACATCATGATATTGTTTCACCTATCCAACGGGCAAAAGTAGCATCCTTGTTAAACTGAGTGAAAAAAAAAATATGTTAAAGAGTAATTTCAAATTCTTGGCAGTAATGGAAATGGGTGTAGCCTCATTGGAGGGTATTGAGGCACCTCCTTTAACACAGCACATTATCCTTCACAAACCAATTACACCTCAGGGGATACCTCCTATATACAGATCACATGTGAATGTCAAATTTTGAAATAATAGGTTAAATGCTATTCTTTTCTTATAATCTCATTTTCTGTATCAAGTTGTAAAATCCCGATGCCCTAAAGTCAGCTACTTCATAGCATCACCTAAACATGCTGAGAAATTGTGAATCCAACTCTCCTAGGACTATCCCTTTCTGGAGACCAGTAATGAAGATAACTTCAGAGAGAATCTGAGAAGACTTCAGTACACTACTTACATTCGTATTTTCTCCATATGAAAGGAACAGGCAATACTTACCATCTTTCTCAAGCTGAGGGACAGGGCCTCCAAGAAACTTCTAAGGTTGCTTCTAAGGTGTATTGCGCAATTTAAAGAACATCAAGTCCAGTGCCTGAATTACACATGAAGATGTTTTCAGTGTAGCTGCCCCTTCTATGATACAGCAAAGAGACAGGTATGTATTGGGGCTGCAGTTCCAGAAGTGTGCAAGTTTCCCACAGGACAGATAAGGAATCCACAACAACTACTTCTAGAATTCCAAGATGCTGAGAGGGGAGATTTTTAAGTTGCCAATTGGAGATGGCATTGCTCATGGCAAATATACTACAGATGGAGGGATCTCAGCAGTATGAGGTGGGGGACTATTTAAAGAACCCAGCACACCATGATAGGAGAGAAAGAATTGGCATTGGATTCCACTATACCCAGAGGCCAACAGCATCAGATCAAAACTTACCAGGCAAAATTCTTACAATTTTTTTTCTACCAGTCAACTAAAATACTTCTGATGCTTCATCTTTCTCCTTTATTCAATGCTCCATACCTAGAAGTGTCCCAAACCGCAGCTATTAAATGAAAAACTAAGAAAGACAGACAAGTTTACCTTGTCATCTACTTCGCCGTAGGTTTCCTAGTTGAAGCAGGTTAAAACTGCAGAGGAAAACCAATTGTTTAATTGGATGAAAATTTATTATTGCTATATTTGTTAGGATTTTTAACTTAAATGATTGGAAGACATTATATTAGGTGAGTATGGAGAAGTTATGAGCTCACAGAGCAGACTTGGTTAATAAAATTATATAGGTTTAAAGTGTACAATTCCATGATACATCACCTTTTTATTGCCTGTGTGTGCCCACTGACCAAAGTCAAGTTTCCTTCTGTCACCATACACTTCCCCACCCTCTTTTCTTCTGGTTACCACCATATTTTTGTCTGTTTGTATGAGCTCTTATTTCTTTGTTTGTTTGTTCACTTGTTGCTTTCAGTTTTATATCCCACATATTAGTGAGTGAAATCATATGGCTCTCGACTTATTCTGTATGACTTATTTTGCTTAGCATGATATTCTCAAGATCCATCCATGTTGTTGCAAATGAAAATAATTCATTTTTTCTTATGGCTGTGTAGTATTTTGCTATATCAATGTACAACATCTTCACAATCTTCTTGAATTTGTAAAAATTATCCTGTGTCCTAACATGTGGCCTGTACTAGAAAATGTTCCATGTGCACTTTAAAATACTGTATACTCTTGTTGTTTATTGGAGTGTTCTCTGTGTGTTTGTTTTATCACGTTGTTCAAGTCTTCTATTTCTTTTTTGATCTTCTGTCTGGTTGTTATATCCATGATTGACATTTGAGTATTGAAGTACCCTACTATTATTGTGTTCCTGTTTGTTTTCCATTAAGTTCCATAAATGTTTGATTTATATATTTCAGATTTCTAAAATCTAATGCATAAATAACAAAAAATTATAACTTTTGGATGAATAGGTCCTTTTATCATTATGTAGTGTTCTTGCTTGTCTCTTGTAAAAGTTTTTGACTGAAGTCTGTTTTGTATGATATTTGTATGGGCATCCCTGCTTTCTTTTGGTTACTATTTGCATGGATTATCTTTTTCCTTCCTCTTAGTTTCAGCCTATGTGTATCATTAAAGTGAGGTTCTTGTAGACAGCACTTAGTTGTATCCATTAATATAGATTTATAGTTTGTAATTTTTTTCATTTAAATTTTATACACTAAAATTACAATATTATAGGTTAATAAATTTTGTCATGTTTTTAGCTTTACTGTAGAAGCTCTTTATTTGCTTTCTGTTGCTGTCTACTATCCTTTTGTTTCAACTTGAAGGACTCCCTTGTAACACAGGACAGTGTTAATAAACTCCCTCAATTCTCATTCATTTAGGAAAAATCTTAATTGCTCCTTCATTTTTGAAGGACAGTTTTGCCACATGTAGTATTCTTGACAGGTACTGTTGTTTTTTGTTTGTTTAAATATATCACTCCATTCCCTTCTGGCTTACTAGATTTCTGCTGAGAAGTCAATTGATTTCAAGTTCTCACAAGCATATCATTCTCATTATTGAGTATACTAGAGTAATTTCTACTACATAATGTACCTCTCAGGTCTTTTTCCCCCCACTTGTTTCTAAGTGTTGACTGTTGATGGCTGGGAATGGAATCTTCCTGGAAATTGACTTGGGGAGTTGCCTTGCATGAGTTTACACACTCTCCCCAGGAGCAGCAAACCTCCAGTGACTAGTCTGCATGGTAGTTCTAAGACTTCCAGGCCTCAATGGGGAACAATTCTGGGGCGTGTAAGAATTTCAAACCTTTTCATGGAATCAGGTGAAGAAATCAGTTCTCCCTCTCAGTCCTGCTTCCCTTTCTCTCTCACAGATGTTCATAGGAAAACTCCATCATAAATTTCTAGTGTTCACACTTCTATCTCAGTCTAGCCTAGGGAATCTGAGTGAAGTCATTCAAATACATTTCAATCTCCACCAAAATATATCCATCTTGCTTTTTATGGACCTGCAAACCCCACTGGATTGTTATTTTCTGAGGATTTGTATACATGTACGTATGTGTACATGACGTGTTTTGTTCTTCATATTCCACATAGAAATGTTTCTATCTCTAACCAATCCAAGGATGTTGTTACCAGAGAATATTGCCACACTATTGATATCCTTACTCTTAATGTGTTATCTTCCATTAAGATAGGCAAGAAAACTTTTCACAACACCCTAAATGCCATCCATCTTCATATTTCTTACTGGCTAATTTATATTTGCTGAAATGGGATTATTTTTCTCACTCATGATACCCATTAACCTTCTAATGATGCAAATCACAGATGCTTCAACATTACAAGGATTTTGAAATACAAAGTTAATTAGAATCAGCAAGTTCAAGCTATATCTTAAACAAAGCTATCTTAAACTTAATAGAGATCCTATACCTTATCAAAAGCAAAACAAGTGAGGAGGGTTTAAATATCATCATTTTTTATGCTGCATATATGAGGTGATATTTTTAAGTTTTTAGGTCTCTCTTAGAAGATGTCTTTAGATAATAAGTTTATAGTTTATTAAATATATTAGATTTCTGTTTTTTTATAAGTTTTATCTCCTTATTTAACTTTAAACATCATAAAGTTTAATTCCTAAAACCAGCCCCATGAGAATGGCATTTATTTCTGCATGACAATTTTCAAGACTACAAACATATCAACTTGTTTAAAATTATAATGATCAAGAAATCAGCCAAAAATGCAAATTAGTATTAGAATATTCATCTGAAGTACACTTATTAATAATCCTAACACTGAATGTAGCTTCAAAATTTTTAATACTGTGATTAAATTAGCACTGTTTATGTTTTCAGTATTTAAAGTCTGAAACTGCAAGCAATAACCATAAAATAAAGTAATAAATAATGATAATAACTAATTACCACAGAAATGGAATGAAACTATAGTAATAATCACGGCTTTTATTGACAACAGCTCCTTTATAGCACTCCAAATGACTGGGTAATTGTACAAAGATTATACTTATTAGCAACAAAACTTTTGGTTCCACCCATTCAATACAGCAAGCAGTAGAGAGCACTATCTCACAAGAGCACTATCTTTTTTGTTTCTGTTTTGTAAATTACCCATGAAGCCTTGCCCTTTCACACATTTTGCAACCTACATTATAGATTACAGAGGCTAAAGTAATTGAAGAACACTTCAAAGCATTAAATTTGGAGACTTTCAAAACAAATGCATTACTAGGGGAATAATTGGGACTGGTTATAATTACAAAATAATAATAATCAAATACACACACATAATTTTGCAAACACACACATACCATTATTTATTCTGTTTATTCCTTCACATCTACTACCTATGTTGCATTTTTGAATTCTGGAAAGCCAAATGTTAAAATCATTTGAAATTTATAGATGCTAGGGAAGTGTGGGATAAAACTGCTTGAATATATGATTTATTTCATCCTTGATAAATGAAGGGGTCTACATGATTCCTTCTGAAGAGTTTCTTTGAAGCATAGAGGGGGCATTGGTGGAATCTACAATTTAAATGGATGAGAATTAAGTAAAAATAGAATTCCTTGCAGAGGGTATATTTAAAGCAAAATAATAATGTTCTGGAGAAAAGAATTAAGAGAAATACCTTTATTATCTCACAGGTGGCAATGATTTCTTAAAAAGAATACAAAAAGCGCTGACCATAAAGAAAAAATAATGGCTAAATTGGATTATAATAAATTCAGAAATTTGTTTTGTAAAACACAACTTTACAAGAGTATAGTCAAGGCACATAATGGGAGAAAAATAATACTTTTATAGAAAATATACACAATAACGGATCTGTTCCTTATGTGTGAATGTGTGTGTATTGTGTGATTTCTTATGTTAGCTATATTTATACTTAGTATAAAAGATGACACAATAGAAAACTGAGCAAGGGACTTGAGAAAGTCTTTTACAAAAGAGAATTTCTAATGTTTAATATCTATATGAATATTCTTAAATATTAATGGAAGTTAGGTAAATCCAATCTATATTGTAATGAGCTGCAAAACACATCTCTGGAGTGATAAAAAAAGACATATTGGCATCTGTAGTGTTAGCAAGATAGCAGAGGAATTAACTCACATAAACTGCTTATGAGAATGTAAGTTGGGACACCATTTTGGATACATTTCTACATTATTTATTAAAAATTTTCTACAGTAATCTTATAATCTTTTAATTCTACTCCCAAGAATAAACTCAATGAATCGCATACACATGTGTGCCAAGAGATAAGAGCAAGCTGTTTGTGGCAGTATTATTCATCCATAATAGCTCTAAACTGCAATTATAAACAAAAATAAAAACAATCATCTCTCAAACTCAAAACCCATTTACAGTGGAATTAATGAAAACATTGTATATATTCAAACAATAGGGTAATACCCTTGAAATGAATGAACTGAAGCTATACATAACACATTCATTAACCTCACAATGATATGATTTTGAGTAAAAGAGCCTGGAGATATACATAACACATTAATTAACCTCAGAAGATATACTATTGAGTAAAATAGCCTAGAGATAACACTGTGCGGTTGTCAATCCAAAGTTTAAAAAAGTACAGAAAATTGTTGTGTTGAAAATCAGGACAGCATTTACCCTTCATGAGAAGGAGGGCTTCATGACCCAGCAAGAACATCAGGGGGACTTTATATTCTGACTACTTCTGGACCTGGGTGGTGTTTTGTGACATTTACTTTGGATAATTCGTTGAGTCGAACTCTTACAGTTTGGGCACTTTTCTCTGTGATATGTTTAAATATATATATTTGTATAAATTATATGGGTATATGCTAAAACTTCTGCTTTACAAATACCTTATTTTGTGACATCAAAAATGCCAACACAAACTATTTTATATTAACCTTAAATATTGAATAAAATTCAACCCCCGAAATTGTATAAGCTATATATACTAATGAGGATGATAAACTTTAGAAATACTGGTATATAGCATGAGTATACATTTAAAATGCTCCTTTGCACTAATAATGTTAAGGTATTATCACTACCAATTTAAAAAAAACGAATAAAAGAAATTTCAAAGATATTAGGTCACTTTTTCACAAAACATCAATATTAAGTGAAAGTATTGAACTCATTATTCATAAATTTTGACTCCGGAGATCAGTATAAATTTGTTTATAGTAAAAGAAAGAATGAAATCAATAGCATACATTATAAACATTCCAAATGCCATGTTTATGGCAGAAATTGTGAATAATTTAATAGAAATCTCTCTGCTAGATGCTCATTAGCTCTTTTTCCTGCACAAGCTTTGTTTCATATGTGAACTTTCTCAGAATCTCCAGTTATTTATCTGTAAGACAGTTGGAAAGATTAGGAAATTTAAAGGTTTTGGGAATTAACAATGGAATTTGGGGAGTTGTGAAATCTACATTATACAATGAGAACCTGTACATGTTTTCACTTTTTGCTGCTTTATCAGCCCTCCTCCATTGACCTTTCCCTTTCGAGGCCTCTGGTATGACTAACTCTTGACTCAGAAACCTTGTCATTTAAATTATTTTTTTCTTTAATTTGACACACTTTATTAAAATGCACTTTTGAATGTTAAGGTTCTGTGAATTAATTGTTATAATTTGTAATAACACCCATTCCCTTTCATTCTACTGCCTTTAGAATAAATTATCACTATTGTTCCTTGGTTTTATGTTGTTGTCTCAGAACTGCTCATTTTTTGAAACATTGATAAACTTTCTATGAAATACTTACTTTCTTCCCTGAGATATTATTATGATTCATGGTTCAGTCCTTCACATCTGTATTACATGTCCCCTTTTTCAGGCTTATGTTTCTTAAAGCATTTATTACTACTTGAAATCATAGTCTGTCAACACTAGAATATCTGGTAAAAGATAACCGAATCTTGACTTTTATTAGGAATGTATAATAAACCATATAAGAGCTCCTTGATAGATATTTGTTACAAGTAGATATGAGATAGTCATACCCCAAATCTAATCTCTGTATACCCCACTGAGTCAGCAATATTCCCCATACTGGTATCCCAAAGAACTTGATGTTTTGGGATTTTTTCTACCATATAATACTCAGCAAGTGTTGTTATTGTTGTTTCCTGACATCTAGTTTTATATAGTAAATATAAAGCCAAATAAATTCTTTTAAAATGCCAAATAAGTTAAATGAACAAATTCACTATATTTTCTATTAATATTTTGCTAATTGTTTTTGGAAAATTTATATATTTTCATTGATTCATTTAAAATTTTATTCTGAGAAGTGGCTCATAGGCATTATCAGATTGCTACAAAGTCCATGCACGTAAATTCTAACAATGTCTGCTCTGTTTTTTATGCCTAGCAGTAAAACTGATACTTCACTGGATATGAGTACTTCACTTTAGTACATAATATCTATATATTTTTTCCTGAAATGATATTACAAATGTATTATATTCCCAAGGCAAGATATGAAGTTACCCATCACTACACATCCTTACTATCACTTCATATTCACAAATTTTTTCCAATTTAATGGAGATTGAACTTTAATTTGCATTTATTTGATTCCAATATGTTTTAAAATCTTTCCATTATTTCATTTTAATTGAATTTACCTTCTCTGAAGTACTTTAATCATGATTCTATTTTTTGGCTTTTATACTGTTTTGTAAGCTTTCATGATAAAAGCATACTGTCATAAACTTGTGTGTCAAATATTGAGGTGAAATATACATATTGCCAACACTGTCTTCCACTTTATGGCTTATTTTTTATTCTTTTATGTGGCTGGACTTGGTTTTAAAATCACATCTATCAATAAATATTTGAATTATTTCTTCCTTCTAGTGTTCTTGTGTTTTCTTTATATTTTTGCTAACATTTCAGATGAATATTTAGCTCATTAATATCATTTGCATTCTTTATATTTGTAAAACAATCCATTTGTTCTTTATTCTTTTGATTTAGATTTTAATTGATATTCATAAATAGTTTGAATAGTTTTTAAAATAAATCTATTCCAAACTTTTATTTTTTCCTAATGAATCATTTGGTCCATATGGAATTAAAGTAATAACTGACATTTCAGTTAAGTGCAGTATTTCATTTATGCATTTTTTCCTATCTACATTTCTTACCTCTTAAGTTTTCTGTAG
>NW_005871523.1:535865-551441 GCF_000147115.1 Myotis lucifugus | reverse complement strand
TTTTTTTTGTTGTTTTTTTTTTTCGGCCCTTCACTAAAAGCTTTATATTGTTCCATATTTTAGCTTCAAAAAATGAATGGATTAATTGTTGTAAAAATATAAAAAATGCAAATGATATTAATGAGCTAAATATTATAACTATAAAGAGGAGGGTTCCCTCTCTGGCCGCCCACAGGCACTCAGGACCTGGGCTGCTTCCCTCCTCCAGCTGCACGCAGGCACCTGGGACATGGGCTGGCATCCCTCTGGCCCCGGCTTCATCAGGAAGGACGTCCGGAATGATGTCCAGAAGACATCTGGTCTAATTAGCATATTACCCTTTTATTATTATAGATGCTTTATCATGAAAGCTTACAAATCAATATGAAAACCAAAAAGCAAAATCATGAGTAAAATATTTCATAGAAGGTAAATTCAGTTAAAAATAAATAATGGAAAAGATGGGGGAGAAGGGGGACATATGCAATACTTTCAACAATAAATAATTATTTTAAAAAATTAATAAAAATAAATAAATAAAAATCAATTTTCCCCAATAATACATTTAAAACACTTCATATTATTTGCACACTTTACTACTTACAGGTCATTTTTTCTCATAACTTTTAATTCTATCCTATTTTAAATCAAACGTCACAAGGCATTATTATTATTTACCCTCATATTTTAACACTTTACCTTTACATTTATTTTCTTATTTCAGCAGTAAGCATTCTCCTTCTGCCTGAATTATTTTTATGTATTCTTTAGATTTTTACTTATCAAACTTTATTGTAATTGACTCATAAGTGTGTGTGTGTGTATGTGTGTGTTTGTATTTTAGAAATGTTTTTATTTTATGCTCATTTTTGTAATACATTTTTACTAATATTAGGAGTCCAGGTGGATATTTTTATCAGCTCACTCAAAAAATAATCCTAGCACATTCAGGTTTCCATTAGATTGTAAAATGTCCTCAGTGTTTTAAAGTAATCTATCTTTTTTCTTAGGCTAATTTTCAGTCAGTTCTTATCTTTTGTTTCTTTCTTTTCTTTCTTTTATTTGTGTGAAAATATTTTTATTTAACACAGATTCATGGTGAAATTGCATTTGGGACTTAGTCTTTCTTTAGCACCAGATAATTCTATGTTATTATTTCTTTGAATAATTGCCCCTGTTTTAATCTTTCTTTCCTCTTTTGTTAATATTCCACATAAATATATCTTAGTTTTTCTAATCTTTTTATTACATTAAAATTGTTTGTCTCTGAGCTGTATTCTGGATAATTCTTCTTATTTTATTTTATTATTTTTTATTCATTTTTTATTATTACAAAATAATAGATTAGATGTACAACCTTTTGATTATACATTTATACAACTTATGAAATAATCACCCTGATAAATCTAGTACGTATCTGGCACCACACATAGTTATTACAATATTTTTTACTATTTCCCTATGCTGTACTTTATATCCCCATGACTATTCTGTAACTACCAATTTGTACTTCTTAATCTCTTCCAGGGCCACCTGGCATAAACTACAGAGCATTCTGCAGATGGTTGCTAGTTGAGAGGTGCCTGGGAGAGGCCAAGTTGCAAACCCAGGCTGGCTGCTGTTAATGCCATGACTGGGGCCACTAAGCGGAGGCCAGATGCTGCTTATTTGAGAGATTTTAGGAAAGTCAATAGCATGAGCCAAGATGGGCCATTTTTGTAGAAAGCCACTGGAAATGATTTGGGTGGGCCCAAAAGTTGGGTGGGGTGGGTCTCAGGGAATCACCAGAATGGGGCTAAAAGCGATAGTACAGTTAATGAAAACTCAGAGATGGCTCTGTGGTGGGAGGGCTCAGAAAAGGTACAATGGCAGCCACCAGCACTTCTGTCTGAGATAAAGCTACTCTTACAGCCCTCATCATTAACCCAGACAATTCATGTGCTCCCCATATGTCCCTGGCACCTTTTGAGCTGCAGCGCCAGCACTGGAGCTCCGAGTGAGTGAGTCTGAGTAAGCCCATGCACAGGCCCTTTAAGAGGAAAGCCTGGGACTCTTGTAGTCCTCCATCTCACTCAGTCACAATCCCTACTGTGTTTTTTTTGTTTGTTTTAATCCTCACTTGGGGATATGGTTTTATTGATTTTAGAGCGAGAAGGGGAGGGAGGGAGAGAGAGAGAGAGAGAGAGAGAGAGAGAGAGAAGGGAGAAACATCAATAGGTTACCTCTTGTATGCACCCTGGCCAAGGATCGAACCTACAACCTGGGTATGTGCCCTGACAGGAATCAAAACACAACCCTTTGGTGTACAAAATGTCACTCCAAGCAAGTAAGTCACACTGGCCAGGCATCTCTGCTGGTTTTTACAACCAGAATTTATGGAACATTGTCTTCCTGGCACTGGAATCCTGGGCTGGGAGGGCCAGGTGTGGGGTTTGGGGTTTGGGACCCCTTGCTCTTCAGGGCGAACATCCAAAGCTGAGATATTTCTCCTGGTTTAAAACTGTCGTGTGTGTGTGTGTGTGTGTGTGTGTGTGTGTGTGTGTGACCATCCCATTCCCCATCTCTGCCCCTCCTATCTGTCTCAATCTTTCTATCCTTAGTTGTAGGACTTCTGTTCAATCAGATTTCAGGCATTTTTAAACTGATGGTTCTTCAGTAATTTAGTAACTTTGATGTGGTTGTGAGAGATTCTGAGTACTTCATTTACCAATGACACAATCTTGACCAGAACCTTCAATTTCTTCTCTTTTATCTTCCAGTTCACTGATTCCCACCTTTGTTGTATGATATTTGTTGCCAACTGACCACTGAATTCCTATTTTGTATATTTCATTTTTCTTTCTTAACTATGTGGTATGTTTTATAATTTTCTTAATTTTATAGATAATTTAAATTTGTGCATTATTTCTTTAAAATGTGATATTTTATTCTTTTATATTCTATGTCTAATAATTCCTAGTCTGAGGTATTTTCATATATGCTATCTTTTGTTCCTAATTTTCTTTAATGGAATGATGTTTATATAATTTTGTGGTTCTCTTGAGACCTTGAATGAAGAACATTCCTTTCAGAGAGAATTGTCATTTGCTTCTGCAAGATACTCAAGTCTTTGGAAGTCAGAGATTATCTTAAATGATCATACATTACGGCATTAAAAATTCTCTCCTCCTCCTCTCCCTGCCCCAAATAAATCCTTGAGAGAGATGATCTGTAGCCACAATTTCTCAAGGACTTTATTTTCTATTATTTCTTTATTTTTTCCTTCCTTCCCTCCTTCCTTCCTTCCAATGACATACTGATGATTGGACATCATCAAATTAAAATCTTCTGCACTTTAAATGAACAGTTAAGAGAATGAAGGTCCTGGCCTGGTAGCTCAGTTGGTGAGAGCATAGGCCTACATTGAGGGTTTGATCTCCAGTCAGGCGGGGCATATACAAAACTCAACCATAAATGCAAAATAAGTGGGGGGGGGGATCTATCTCTCTCTCCCCTCTCTTTATCTAAAATCAACCAATGAATAAAAAAGAGAATGATAAGACAGGCCACAGATTGGATGGAGATATTTACAAATAATATGTCTCATAAACAGCATATAAAAAACTCTCAAGGGATAGAGGGTAATGTGGGGATAAGGACACATATGTAATAACTTAATAAAAAATGTAAAAAAAAAAACCAGTTTAGAGCAAAAAAAAGAGAACTCTCAAAACTCAGTAATTAAAAAATAAGCAAAAAGGATTTAAACAAATACTTTACAAAAAAAAAGATATATTGATGGTAAATAAAGACAGGTAACCATGATTTATATCAATAGCATTAGGGAAATATAAGTTAAGCCACAATGAAATACCATTATACACTTATAGGAATGACTAAAATTAAAAAGATTGACTATAGCCCTCGTTGGTTTGGCTCAGTGGATAGAGCATCAGCCTGCAGACCCAAAGGGTCCCTGGTTAGATTCTGGTCAAGGGCACATACTTTGGTGGCAGGTTTCTTCCCGGCCAGGCCTCTTCTGGTCGGGGCTCCTGCAGAAGGCAACCAATTGATGTGTTTCTCTCACATCGATATTTCTCTCTGTATTTCCCTCTCTCTTTCATGCCCCCCGCCACCCCCCCCCCAAAAAAAAATCAATGAAAAATATCCTCTGGGAAGGATTAAAAAAAAAGATTGACTATACAATCGTTGTCAAAGATGTGTAGATACTGGAACTTTCATGTAATATGAGGCTACCTAAGATTTTATTTGTGTATAAATATTAACTGTATAACAAACCACCACAAAACAGTGATTTGTAACAATATTATTTGTATTTAATGTCTCACTTATTTATTTTGTTTCCTGTGTTTTTTATTGAATTTATTGGGGTGACATTGGTTAATAAAATTATATAGATTTTAGGAATACAATTCTACCATACACCATCTGTGTACTGTATTGTGTGTTTATCACCCTTCCATCATCATCTCCCTCTTTACCTTCTATCTTCCATCCCTTCTCTCTGGCAATCACCGTCCTGTTTTCTGTGACCAAAGTCTTTCTTTTTCCTTTGCTTAATTCCTTCACCATTCTCACCTGGCCTCCCCTGCTCCCCCGTGACAGTCATCAGTCTGTTCTCTGATTGAAGGGAACTGCCCAGACAATTCTCTCCATGAAACTCATCTAAGTCCCCCTTCTCAGTCAACAAACATCCATCATTACATATTTGCTTAGACATTGCTGGGCTCCTTTTCTATAAACAAGCCAAGCATATGGAGGGCTGACTTCTGGAATACTAGTCACTTTAGATTCAGTGAAGTGTTTTTTTGTGTTTTTTTCCCCCAGAATAAGCACATATCCTTTTATCACACTAAGGATTCATTCATTTTTTCTTTCAGTTTTAATGATATTTAATTGGCATATTTCACTGTATATGTTTAAGGTGTAAAGCATAATGATTTGACTTTCATACATTGAAAAATGATTACCATAATAACTTTAGTTAACCTCCATCACCTCATATAGTTACCATGAAAAAAAAATTGTTTTATTTTTCCTTTGTGATGAGAACTTTTAGGATTTACTTTTTTAGCAACTTTCAAATATAGCCATAGGAGATAGACAGCTCTGGTTTAGGCCAGCTTGGGGCTGGATGATCTTGGAGGGCATTGTTCATAATTTTGGTGTTTGGCGTGCTGGAGGGTCTGTTAAGAAAATAACTTCTCAAGAAGATCTTCCAGCTTAATAATTTATTTAGGTGGGTTTTTTTCGTATTTTTTATCACTTTTTAAAATATGTATTTTCAATACTTTGTTTCCACATGAGTATTCATAATTGCAAAAATGAACTCAATGTCCTCCGTAGCTTCCTTTGGCCTATTATAAGTCTGTAGGGCTTGTCACCTTCTTTGTAATAGTGGTTGTACTTCCCGATTGCCTAATTATTTTTCCATTAGTGCGTGTCCCTTGATGAGATTAGCTACTTTGGCAGTTCATGTGAACCTGAAAAGAGTGGCGAAAGTCCAGGTCTCTCCTGGTGCCCTTTTGGTGAATTTCAGTTGATGTGTGGCTTAAAGCAGACAGCCTCAGTGCCACAGCCTGGGCCTGCCCACCTCTCCGACAGCAAGCCACACCCTGCCTTGTACCTTCAGCCTAGGCACTGTTTTTTTTTCAACAGCGTTTTTTCTTTCACCATCTCTGGCTGGTACTGGGCAGGAGATTCTGATCAGATAGACATTCAGGTTTATAGATATGTCCATCCTTCAATTGTGACATATGGATCTCTTTACTGCAATTTTCCTCCTATAGCAAGTCAAGAATTGCCTTTTTTTATTTCTTCCCAAGTATAACGTTATCTTAAAAATTATGTTTGTTTTTATGGAGATCAATTTGCCATATGACATCATATTAGTTTCAGATGCACAACATAACCGTTCGATATTTGCATTTTTTAAAATGATCACCACAATAAGTGTAATTAACACCTATGGCCTTACATAGTTACAATTTTTTTTCTTGTGATCAGAACTTTTAAGATCTTCTCAGCAACTTTCAAATATAAAATACAGTATTCTTAACTATGTCACCATGCTCTAGGTTACATCCCTACGACATTTATTTTATAACTAGACGATTGTACCTTTTGACCACCTTCAAAAATTATTATTAATGTATCCCTTTTCTATCCTTCCCTGTGGCTTTTGTGGCATCTCCAGTGATGGGCTTGGCACAAAAGACCACAAGCAGCCCCAATTTTAGTTTGTTACTTGTCATTTATTAAAAATCTACATCACTGCTAGACCATACTTGAATGGCATAATGATCTTTATTTCTTATCATGGTCACAAGTTAAGTTACATGATGATAAATATAAGCTGGCACCATGTTAAAATATATGGGGTTCCCAATTTTAAGTTTTAATCATGGTTCTTAAACTTCAGTGTGCATTTTCATTACACTGAGGACTTGTTCAAATGCATGTTCCTAAGTCCTGATACCAGAGTGGCCAACTCTGTACACCTGGGGTCGTGCCAGAGAACTTGCGTTTCTCACAAGTTCCCAGACTGGGCTGCTGCTGCTACTGTATTGTTGCTATAAAATAATGAGGTTTGCCTTGGGCACTTACTTTAGCATAACACAAGGGCAGTTTCATCTGAGGCCAGGGCTTACTTACTGCCAGCCAGGGAACTTTCAAGACTTTTGATTATCCTCTTAGTATTCCTGGATGATTTCAAACTGTTTTTTACTGTAGTCAGTATGATATAGCTACATGCATAACCTGTGCACAAATCCTTCCTTTAAGCATTCAGCTGGTAGGAGATCCTTATATGCAGAGTGAGAGGAAGAGGGAGGAAGAGAAGGGGATAAGCAGAGAGAGAGGGGAGAGATTTTAAGGAATTGTTTCACATGATTTTGGGGGGCTATCAAGTTCAAAATCCTCAGGGCTGGCAGCAGGCTAGACATTAGGCAAGAGCTGATGTCGAAGTCATGAGTTGAAGGTAGTCTGGAGGCAGACTTCTTTCCTCCCGGGGGCTCTCAGTGTTTTGCTTTGTTTTTTAAGATCTTTGACTGGATGGAGCCCACCCACCTTGTGGAGGGTAATCTGCTTTATTCAAAATCTACTGATTTAAAAGCTGATCATATAAAAAAATACTTTCACAGGAACATCTTGGCTAGAATTTGGCCCAAAATTGGGTACTATGTTATAGCTTAGTTGGTGCATAAAATTAACCGTTATTCTGTTTGACGTCAAATTTGGATTATTCAATGATGAACTTCAGCAGAAGATCTGGGGGAGAAAGCATGAGGTCAGGGGATTAGCACCTGGCATCCTACTGGATTTATTTTTAATATATTTTATTGATTTTTTTACAGAGAGGAAGGGAGAAACATCGATGAGAGAGAAACATCAATCAGCTGCCACTTGCACACCCCCTACTGGGGATGTGCCCGCAACCAAGAAACATGACCTTTGGCCAGAATCGAACCTGGGACCCTTCAGTCCACAGGCCAACGCTCTATCCACTGAGCCAAACCGGTTAGGGCCCTACTGGATGTTTTATCATAGACTTCACAGTTCCTGCCACGGAGACTGCCTTTCTACGTTCATTCCCACAGTGAAGTGGTAACAGACTCTCCCTCCCACCTTCTGTTAGTATGGTGATAGCATACTGCCCTTTATGATTTACCTGAACTCTTCTCATATCTTTGAAAAGAACCCATTTATTACTCTCTTCAAATTACTCGAATTGATCATGCCTTTTTATTTTTCTTTCCACACTGAACAGACAAAATGGACCATGGGGCTGGGGATTTGTAGACTGCGCCTGTGGATACTTGAATCTCTTGCAGCAAAGCTTTCCATGTTTCTTCCACTTTTAAAAAATCTCCTTTTCACATGGTGCTTTCAACTGTTCAAAATAATTTCCAGTTTTACCTTTGAAACCCCTTGTTTGCAAGGATATCATTTCTCAATTCTCCACTGACTGTTAACACCATGAAACAGGATTGATACTGGGAAGTACAACGAATACTGAACTTGAGCTGAATAATAGTACAGGAAATAGAAAAGAATCTTCACTATCAAACTGTTTCAATCATACCTGGCTCTGTTGGAAGAAAAAAAAAAGACTCAGCAGTTGGTGTTATTTATACAATTGCAGTGGAAATATGGTCCTTTATTCACTTTTTTTCTTTCCCCAGAGCCATCCCTTTACTCTTTTAAATAGTAAGTACAGGGGTGGGCAAAAGTGGGTTTACAGTTGTGAGTATATGAAACAATTCACATATGAATGACTGTTCCCATCCCTGTATATTGCTTCTTTTTTTAAAAATATGTTTTGATTGACTTTAGAGAGAGAGGGAGAGAGAGAGAAACTTTGATGAGTGAGAAACATTAATTGACTGTCTCCTGCAGGCCTCCTATTGGGGATTGAGCTGGAAACCCCAGCATGTGCCCTGACCTGGAATAGAACTGGGGACGTCTTGGTGCATAGGATGATGCTCAACCAACTGAGCCACACTGGCCAGGGCGATACATTGCTTCTTGCCTTGTTTGACAGAATTGGTGTGGCCAGCACTGCATCTGGACCTTTTTCAAAGAACAGAGCAATCTTCTCCACTCCTGCTTGCTGCTCCGCTCACTTCTCCCAGCATTCCTTCCGTGTGACCCAGCTGCCATCTTGTCTCAGTAGCTGTTCAGTCAATGATAGGATTTTCCTAAGACCTACAAATTATGAACAACAAATATGCATCTATCAACAAGTGAATCTAAGAATCAAGTGAATAAATAATCTGATGTACAGAATGAACTGGTGATTATAATAGAATCAGGGACATAGAAAGGGAATGGACTGACTATTCTTGGGGGGGAAAGGGGTGTGGGAGATGCGGGAAGAGACTGGACAAAAATCGTGCACCTATGGATGAGGACAGTGGGTGGGGAGTGAGGGCGGAGGGTGGGGTGGGAACTGGGAGGAGGGGAGTTATGGGGGGAAAAAGTGGAACAAATGTAATAATCTGAACAATAAAGATTTAATTAAAAAAAAAGACTTTTATATAAAAAGTCAGAAACAATAATTTGTGAATTTCCTATAGAGTTTAGGTTAAAGTTGGTAACATACATTAACGCTACAACAGATGCAGTATTTCCACATGCTTCTTCTTTTCCAAATAAAGTGTTTTGAACCAATTAGCATAGAAGGCCATAAGAATTTTATGATTATTTATCTAAACTCATTTTAATAACACCTATATAAATTTGTATCTACTAGCAGTAATATAATTTCACAGCAATTATTCTTGTTTCCTATAGTTAGATTGCTTTTAGAGATTAACAATTAAATGATCCCTGATAATTGTTATTTGTAAAATTTAAATGTTAATCTTTGAATACAAATTCAGTGGGGCCTTGACTTACGAGCGTCCTGACTAACGAGTTTTTTGAGATACCAGCTGTCTCTCCGCCTATTTTTTGCATTGAGTTGATAGAGTAATTTGAGTGAACGAGCTCCTTAACGAGCTCGGTCTCGGAACGAATTAAACTTGTAAGTCAAGGCCCCACTGTATATAAATGCTTTATAACCATATGAACTGACTTCCTAAGGATGTCACAAAGTACAATGGACTGTGGCATAAACAACAGCAGTGCACTTTGTCACAGTTCTAAGGAGGCTTGTAGTCCAAGATCAAGGTGTAGATGGCTCAGTTTCTCTGAGGCCTCTCTCCTTAGCTTGCAGATGTTGCCTTCTCGCTGAGTCCTCTGTGTGTGCACATACCAGGTGTCTCTGTGTGTGCCTAAATTTCCTCTTATTATAAGGACATCAGTTCCAGCGGTTCTCAACCTGTGGGTCACCAACAATGAAAATACATCCTGCATATCAGATATTTACATTACGATTCATAACAGTAGCAAAATTACAGTTATTAAGTAGCAACGGAAATAATTTTATGGTTGGGGGTCACCACAACATGAGGAACTGTATTAAAGGGTCGCGGCAGAAGGTTGAGATCCACTGATGGACCCACCAAATGACCTCATTTAACTTGTATTACCTCTTTATAGATCCTGTTTCTAAAGTACATTGGCATTAGGGCTTTCAAACCATGAATATTGGGGGTATATGATTCAGCCCTAAACACTATGTATCAGGGGAAATAAGGATATATACCAGCATGTGCTCATTTGTGCAAAAGGAGTATAAAAAGGATAGATGAAAGATTACTGGGATATTTTCCTACAAGGGTGTATAGTAACGGGATGGTGAGGGTGACAATGAGCCATAATAGAAGGGATCGGCAGAG
The DNA here is from genome assembly GCF_000147115.1 of Myotis lucifugus. NCBI lineage: Eukaryota > Metazoa > Chordata > Mammalia > Chiroptera > Vespertilionidae > Myotis > Myotis lucifugus. The sequence continues at coordinate 541,179 of NW_005871523.1, read as the reverse complement.
GTGACATTCCTAGAGTTTGTCTTTCTGCACAGCACTGACGTTTGGGGGCAAGTGAATGTTTTAGTTAGAGAGATGATAAATAGATGTAGATAGGTAGGTAGATATATAGATAGATGATAGATGGATGGATAGATAGATGGTAGATAGATAAATAGATAGATGATAGATAGATAGATAGATAGATAGATAGATAGATAGATAGATTTACATACATAATGGAACCTGGAACCACCACAAAGGGAGGAAGAAAAACATAAAACATATAGAAAATGACTAACATGTTCGGTAAACATGCTGATGTCTATATGCATTTATTCATCTGTACATCTACTTTTTGAATATATTCATTAGTAGGACTTTCTATAAAATGTAATATATGAAATACTTATTTTTTATTTATGTTTCTAACACATTTGTTTTTCATATTTCCTGTAAAAATGTTTTTGCAGTTCTCACTCCCTTCTTATTTTTGCTTAAAAAGCACTTAAAAGCTATATAATTATGAAATTAAAATTATTTTTAATTTTATTATTCTTTTATTATTTCTATATATTGAATATGATATATTCAGTTATATTAGCATTAATATGTTAGTGTTGGTGCTTCCTTAAATTTTATGTATATGTATATAGTTATGTTTCTATATGTTTATTTTGGACATATTGCAATTATTTCTATCATTCATAAGTGACTATTCTGGCCATATTTGAATGCTATATTTATACTATATTTTCATAAAATATATATGTATATTCATCTCAATGAATATGTATATATTTATAAAAATAAAACATATGCTAAATACTTATAATTTATGAAAATTATAGTACCTATTTCTGGACTCTTTATTTGGTTCATTATTTGACTGTTCACTTTCTCTAATATCATGGAGAGAAAACATGATTTACAAGAGCATAAACATTTTTCATTGTATGAAAAAGTATTCAATAACTACACAAATTTCCTATTTTATTATAAGTTTTTTAATTCTTTGTAATAATAGATTACAGTGAAAACTTAAAAACTTGGAAGTATCTTTTAACACTTGGAGTGCGGGAAACGAGTTAAGTCGGCTCGCGTGAATTGCGCGTACTCCGCAGGAGCCGTCTTTAACTCAGTTCATATAGATTTGCGGTGGAGTGCGGGAAACGTGTAAACTCGGGCCGATTGTAACTGCGTATTACCAAATATTTGTTTGTAATCCACCCTTTTGGTGGATGGAACAAAACCAAAAGACAGAGCCATCTTATATTTTGGCGGGAAATTCACCCGCACTCCAAGTGTTAAAATATTCAACAAAAATGGAAATTAATATATTGGCAGATACATGTAAAACATTTTCATACTTTTTTATGGTGGCAATTGTTGCTTCATGCAATTAAATTATTTGTATTAAAGCATTTCTTATTTTTAATATCAACTTATTCTTTTTTCTTGAAAAACTTAGAACTAGAAATATACTTCATGATTAAAACACTTGTTAATATAATTCCATATTTAAACTCAAAATAGTGAATAAGTGGAAGAAGTAATTGTCTCTGTAAACATATACCTTTGAAGGTTTTTTTAAAAATATATTTTTATTGATTTCAAAGAGGAAGGCAGAGGGGGAGAAAGATGAAAACATCAATGATAAAAGAGAATCATTGATGGCCTGCCTCCTCCACACCCCCTACTCGGGATCAAGCCCACAACCCAGGCATATGCCCTGATCAGGAATTGAACAATGACCTCCTGGTTCATAGGTCAATGCTCAACCACTGAGCCACACTGGCCATGCTGAACGGTTCTCTTTCTCTCTTTCTTTCTCTCTTTTATTTTATTTTATTTTTTTGCCATGAGTAACTGGACTGGGACATGCACCTTTATAAATATGTGGGGATTTGTATAGCTATACATATAAACTTAGCCGAACAAGCACTTTGCCTACAACCCAAGTAAAAATCACTTATTTCAGCAACATACCAAATGAATGTCATTTATGTATATTAATTTTCAGTCCCATTCTTTTTCTTCTACAATAAACTATTGAATGATTTCCATTAACTTGGTACTAAAAAGGTGTTTTTATTTTAGAGTGTCAAAGATCAGAGATTTTATTATCCTTTATCTTTATTTGTTTATGTCTAACTAGAGGCCTGGTGCAGAAATTCATGCACAGGTGGGATCCGGCTGGATGGGGGCCCATCAGGGGCAAGGCCGGCCTGGGGGAAGGGTCACGGGAGGACTCCAGGGTGTGTGTGGCCCGTCTCACTCAGTCCCGATCAGCCAGACCCCAGCAGCAAGCTAACCTACTGGTCGGAGCATCTGTCCCCTGGTGGTCAGTGCACATTATAGTGAACAGTTGAGCAGGCTTAGCATATCATTAGCATATTATGCTTTGATTGGTTGAATAGACAATCGGACACTTAGCATATTAGGCTTTTATTATATAGGATCTGGTACATCCAAAAATTGTCCATAGACACTTACAAACTATTGTTGACATTTGGTGGAATTCATTATCCTTTCATCCAGGTGTAAAAGTCCATTATTTTAAAATCAATATTCTAATATACCCATAACACTCATCAGAGCTTATTCAATTTACATAATTCACCACAAATACAAACATATTTTGTATCTGAAGAAGACTTCTGAATAGTATTTGTATGAAATAATAAAAACAAAATGAATATTGATAAATCTAAATATAAAGTTTTATTAAAAATGTAAACATTTGCCGAAACCGGTTTGGCTCAGTGGATAGAGCGTCGGCCTGCGGACTCAAGGGTCCCGGGTTCGAATCCGGTCAAGGACATGTACCTGGGTTGCGGGCACATCCCCAGTGGGAGATGTGCAGGAGGCAGCTGATCGATGTTTCTCTCTCATCGATGTTTCTAACTCTCTATCTCTCTCCCTTCCTCTCTGTGAAAAGTCAATAAAATATATTTTAAAAAAATGTAAACATTTGAAACTCAAACATTTTGAATAATGTGTCCTGATTTCTAGAAAGGAAGTAGAACCTTAGATTGTGGCCATCATTTGGAGGCTCACTCTGTATTCCTCTTTTCACACTTAATATGCTCTGACACACTCATCAAGGTTTTACTTTAAATAACACTCTATTCTGTTATTTTTTAGATATGGGATGAGAAGTATGAAATGTAGTACCTCAACATTTCAGATATTTCATATGAAAATGTAAGAATCAATAAAGCAAATGCATAGAGAAGAAGGACTATAAGGATATTACAAATTTTCATTGTCCTGGATTCAATTTGGATTCTACATTAATAGTGGTTATAAAACTGAAGAGAAGCGCTAAAGAATAGAGTAGAAAAGAAACTGTGTGTTACTTAGATAGATGGAATATATCTAAGAAATAAATCATTTACCAAATTGCTGAATCTCCTAGAATTTCTCATTGTGATGGCAGTGTCATTTTTTCTTTTTGGACATTTGGAGAACACAATATGTATATTACAGTAAATTGGTGTGAACATGAATTTTGCTGTTATTTTTTAATTTAGTAAAAAAAGCTGTCAACGGTTTTAGTTGATCATCTTATTTCTTTCTTTTAAATGCATCCTGCCTTAGCTACAGAGAACACTGCATCTTCTATCAATCACCTTGGAGATACTTGGACATTTTCATCCATGACTATTTAATATATTGACAGTTAAGATGTCAACTGGGATTGCAGCTGACATAGAGTATAAATGTAAACACTTACATTTTAAAAACATAAACTATCATAACTATCAATCTAGTTGGGGAATGACATGAGCAATTTTGCATCTTAGAAAGTTAACTGCATCAGCAGAGAAAAGAAAGGTTAGAGTCATACTAGAGAAAAGTTTTATTTGTCAGTTGTTGTATTTGAGGTGAGATATGGTGATTTGAACTAAGGGAAAGGCAATAGAAATGGAAATAACAAAATAAATTGAAGCGATGTTAAAAGGGAAAGGGTTGGCAGAATATAGTGACTTATAGTTTGGAATGTGTGAGCACAACAGTGGCCGTATTTCTGAATGGGGAGATCATGATAACATTAACTGAAATAGAAAATACAGAAGCAGGAGTAGCCTTTGCAGACAGTATAATTATTTCTATTTGGACACACTACATTTTAAAGAGCATTGTTTTTTAAAAAAATTTGACATTTTTCCCTGGGATTTTCTGCATTGACTCCAATTTAGCATTATTATTTACACAGATGTTTAAATTTTGTAGTTAACTGTTATTTAAGAAAAAGGATATATACTCATAGATGTCAAAACTGATTAATTCTTCATAGGCATGAAGAATATAGAAATATAAATATATCTTATACCTTATATTTTATTCACTTTTAAATAACATCTATTTACACCATTTTAATCATAAAATTATTTTTTCTAGTTTTTAAATTAGTGCTTTTTTCATATTCCATAACCATTGCTCTCCCCTTTGCCACAAATGGCTCCTACATCAACCAGCTTCAGTGACTTCACCAAAGTCAATAATTTTAATTATATTTAACCTAGTTCTAGGATTATATTTTATTGTTTATCAAAATTGGGAAATATTTCAAGTAGATCATTTCCCTAAGCCATGTATTATATTAGTTGATCATTTAGCTTCTGCTGCCACTTCATCTTCTCCACTTTCAAGTAATCATAATTACTATCTTAAAATAAGTCATTGGTTCCCTATAATGTTACCAGAAATAAGAATCTTAAACCTTCTACAAAATTGCTAAACATTTCATTAATGTCCATTGAGCACCTAGAATTTAACCACCCTAAGAATATATTAGCTCTCCCTGAGCATTTTCCTTACACACTTAGACCTTTGATCTCACGCCACCCTTGTTAAAAGGGACCTATAATACAGCTGTAATATTTGCAAAATGTGGATTATATATATCCAGAACATATTTATTAATCTCTATGAGTTTTCACTTGCTCTTCTTAGTATTTTCAATAACTATAAAGTGTGTTGTTATAGTTTAATTTTTTTTTATTTTTTATGTTTACATTTATCCATTCTTATTCTTATTAGTAGATTTTTAGAAAAGAAAATTGGAAAGTTGTATCCATGCAATCTTTTTCAAGAAGTCATATCTGCTTAGATTTATGTTTTTAATTTTTATATATTTGCCAATGTAGTCGTTTTTCAACTAATAATGCCATTTGCTTGGTGAACACTCATGTAATAAATGATAATGTTGGCTTCTCTTTTCCAATACTTATTTCCCTTCTGTTTCTTTATTTCCTTTATTTTCACCATTGGATAGTCCCAATTATATCACTCATAAATTTTATGTTAAAATCATTTGAGTTTAATCTGC
>NW_005871523.1:528283-535765 GCF_000147115.1 Myotis lucifugus | reverse complement strand
TTCCTGAACTTCTAGATGTCACATTGAAATCTCAGTAGGAAACAATAAAAGAAAAAGAAATATTTAGTAAAGATTTCTTTTTGATATTTTGCCTTTTTCATTTGTAAAGGATACCCTCCTCAGGAATATATACTTGTTTTTCAGGATCACTTGAGGAATCTATTTATTAATAAAGAGAATTGGATCACATGTAGAATTTAGAAGAGATTTCCATAACATTGCATACAACATTGGCTACAGATTGTCTTTTGAAAATTGTTATGACATTTTTTTATTATCACATTGTCAAATATTTTATAAAATTTGTAAGTGCGTGTTAAAATGTTATTTTACCTACTGAGATAAGAAGCAGACTGTTTACACACTTTCATGAGATTACATAGGAAATAAAATATATTTTCAACAATCTCTACTACTTTCTCATGATTTATAATTGTAACTATTTACTTGCTCTTTAGTGAAAATTGTCTCCTTATATCTTTAGTTTTGTTATTTTGTTAAGTGTCACTTTAGACTAGTTGTAAGTGAATATGTCTCCTCCCCCCAATTTATATTTATTTTTTGTGCTCTAGAAAATTTTAAATATTATGACATACTTCGTTTATAGATTTTGATTATAAGCAATTGAAAAAACATTCGGTTTGAAAATATTTTATTGTAATTCTATAAAACAGGACGTTGGTTTAATTAATTTTTCTACTTCAATAAATATAGGCCATTAATAGTACACATGCAGCCCTAACTGGTTTGGCTCAGCGGATAGGGCATTGGCCTGTGGACTCAAGGGTCCCAGGTTCGATTCCGGTCAAGGGCATGTACCTTGGTTGTGGGCACATCCCCAGTAGGGAGTGTGCAGGAGGCAGCTGATCGATGTTTCTAACTCTCTATCCCTCTCCCTTCCTCTCTATAAAAAATCAATAAAATATATTTTAAAAAAATAGTACACATGCAAAGTAACACCAATAATCATTATTTTTATGAACTTTTAAAGATGAGAGTATATCAAATTTATATATTTTTTGCTTAATCTCCTCTGTATCTAATATTTGATCTGCTTATCTTTTTCAAATATTGTTTAATATTTTTAGGCTTTTTTATTATAAAACCTATACAATTTTGTTTTTACATTTAATTATTTTGGTGTAATCAAAAAGATACATTTCTCAATTATATGTTTTCCTTTGTCTTGTTTATTTCCAATTGTCTATATACTCTTTATTTGAAATTAAATTAGTCACCACCAGAATGTTCTCATTATTTCACATTACTAAGTACTTGTTTCTTTATTTTTTTTAACTGCTCCAAACAGGATTAATTTAGCTGTTTCCTCTCTTTCTTTACTCCTTTTTTTCCCAACCTTCCAGATTTCCATTTATACATTTTAAATTTAAATAGTTAACTGTTACTTACACTTTTAGTGGAGTCTCATAAAAAACATGAGCAGTATTATCCACTCTGTTATATTGTGTTGTAATTTGCTTCTAAATATTTTCTAATAAGCCGAGTTCAGATTCAGAAAGATAAAGGCTTCCAACTAGCTCTTTTCTTTTCTTTCTTTCTTTTTTTTTTTACTTTCTTACCCAAATAGCAAAGAGCTAAGAAAATTTTATTCTCTTGTTACAGAGTTTAGTTTTCTATCATATTTACTTTTACCAACACTATAAATTATTGTCTCAGCATTTAGCAAATCTACATATTTGTATAGTTAGGAGATATACAGGAAGTGAGAAAAAAAGGAACAGTGGCGATTGGGATATCCTTACTAACTAGGCCAGGAGAAATATAATCATTTTGAAATATTTTTTCTTATGGATCATGAATTCAAACATGTAACTTCTTCCTCTCCATTAACCCTTGCCATATTTTTGGAAAATGCATATATAGTTAGAAGAAAATTAATGTCACAGTAGGAATAATTTTAAGAAATAGAAGGGAAATTATTTGTATATTTAAGGTTTAGATAGTTGAAAGGTCAGTTATGTAACAAAAAATATATTTCAAGACTAGAAAGTTCAGTGGCCTGGAAAAATTCCCTGTTGAAATAAATAGCCATATTCTTAGAACAGCAGCCTGTCAAAAGCAAAGAGCAATTTAGAAGTGCACATTGTATGAATTTTGAGGGGAGAGGATTCTCCATGACAACCTGCAAATAAAAAAATAAACGAAGACAATTCAAATTGGTTTTACATCTCCATTTCTCTTGAAAACACATGTGGGATTGATATATATATTTCTTATTCTGCAATTTTTTTTTAATATGGGAAGGCAAATGTTCAAATAACAAACTGGCCAACAATTTAGAGACAATAGAAATATATTGATATACCACCTATAGAATTAATACTTGGTTTATATTTAAAACTGTCAGTAAAGTGTAATGGCCTTCCTGCTTTACTCTATATTAATCCAAATTCAGACTTTTAAAAGAAAACAAATGTTCCATTTATACCTCTTACTGAATTCATCAGAGGATTTTATATGAATACATATCACAATCCATATATGTCTTTAAACGTAATGTTGACCTTTCAGTCAAATAGTGGTGTAGTTAAACAGAGTACTCACCTCCTCCCACTACCACATCAATATTACAACTAAAGCAAAGAACAATCATAATTCAGAACCACCTGAAATCAAGCTGAATGGAAGTCTTACAACTAGGGAATTACATTGAGACTGGGAGAAGGAACAAAGACAGAATAGACTGGCTTCACGCTAACTGTAGAGGATAAAAATCCGGAGGATATCTCAGATGTGGATGTTGTTCCTAAAGAGCGAGTGGTCCCAGCCCCACAACAGCCCCCTTCCCTGTTCAGGGCTCCCACTGGCAGGAATATAAGACCCCATAACTTCTGGCTGTAAAAACCAGTAAGGATTGAAGCTGAGGGAGACAGGAGCTGCTGGAGTCCCAGGCAGTTCCTTTTAAAGGGCTCATGCACAAACTTAATCGGTCTCAATCCTTCTGAGCTCCAGCATGTAGAAATCAGCTTGAAAGGAACCAGAGACATATGGGGAGGAACTGAATTTTCCAGCATCAGGACAAGAGCATCAGGGGCAGCTTTCTCCTTGACAGAAGTGCTTTCAGAGACCATTGTTCCTTTGATGAGCCCTTCCCCCACAGAGTGGGAAGATAAGCACCATATCTGAGACTCCAACCTGGTTCACACTATTTGCCCCCTCTGGTTATTCCCTGAAGTCCTGCCTCCACAACTTTTTGACCCACCCAAGCTGTTTTCAATAGCTTTTCCATACAAATGTCATGTCTTGGCTGATGCTTCTAAATATCCTAAAATCTCTCAAACAAGCAACATCTCACCTGAGCATGCCTTAACTTCTCACTAAGTGGCCCCAGGTCTGAAACAAGCAGCAGTTGGCCTTCATTCATAGCTTGATCTCACCTGGGCACCTCCAAGACCAGCAAAAATAGCATCCACCTACAGATCACTTTGTAACTCATGCAGGGTCACCCCAGGAAGAACACAGGTGGCAGCTGCCTTTGGCCTGTACCTCCCAGAGGACCCAGAGCCAGCACACCAAGTGGTCATATTCAGACCACTTGAAGTATCACCATCCAACCACCTCCACAAGTGACACACTCAAAGTCTGGACTCAGAGGGCAACAGAGCCCTGCTGAAGTAATTCCTGCTCTGTGGGGTGAGCCCTGCACAGCTGATTCTCCACCACGGTTAGAGTCAGTGGTCAGTGGTTACAGCATGCAGGTAAATTCCTCCCATTGATGTGCTAACAGCAATCAAGGCTCAATTACAAGAGGAGGGTGTACAAAGTGTGCATCATGGGGGTGCACCTTGAGTGCCCAGCTTGCTCACCAGGGACACTGTGCCTCTGGACCCTATAGGATGTCTACTACATTAGCAATGCTACCAACTCTAGGAGATGTAGCAGCTCTACTTATGCATATAAATAAATAGGGAGGGCAGCCAAATGAAGAGACAAAGTAACATGGCCCAAATGAAAAAAAATAGAACAAAACTCCAGAAAAAGAACTAAACAAAATGGAGACCAGCAATCTACTAGGTGCAGAATTCAAAACACTGGTTATAAAGATTCTCAATGAACTTAGTGGGAACCTAAACAGCATAAAAAAAGAACCAGTCAAAAACTAAGGTGCACTAACTGAAATGAAGAATAATTTACAGGAAATTGTTAACAGTAGAGACGATAAATTCAAGAATCAACTCAGTGATTTGGAATATTAGAAAGAAAAAACACCCAATAGGAACAGCAAAAAGAAAAAGAATCCAAAAAAAAGAATGAGGACTTCTGGAACAACTTCAAACATGGGGGTGCTGAAAATAGAAAAGTGAAAGCTAAAAATTGAAAACCTATTTGAAAAAATAATGACAGAAAACTTCCTTAACTTGGTGAAGGAGGTAGACATGCCAATCCAGTAAGCTCAAAGAAGTTAACAAAAATGTTTCTAAGCTTGATGATAGCTATATATTTTTAAAATCAAATACCATTACAGACAAAAATTATAATGTCTCTTTTTATTTAAAAAAGTTATTTTTAATTGGAGGTTTTATTACTCCCACTTAAAATTATTACAAAAATATAAAATTTTTTTACTGAGTCAGCTTACATGTTTCTTAATAGAGATCATTTAAAAATATTTTTTATATCTGCTATAGATATTAATGCTAAATATTGGTGCCTCTTTTGTAATTCAATGACTTTTAAAAATTATTCATAAATGTCTGGGAATATGTTTTATATCTAAGTACATTTTTGATTTCCTTTTGAATTTAGAATCAATATAATATTTAAGATAATCCAATTACCTAAACTCACCAGAGTTTCAGTTTCCCAGCATATGACACCTGTCTAGAAACATCAGTACTCATGATTGATAGGTCAGGCATTGACTCAAAAGAGTCTCACACTGGGACAGTGATTCTTCCTTAGGATCAACAAGAGTAAATACAAGCAGATGGAAGCCATGTGTTCCGGAGCTTTCATGTCACAATATGTCTGAATATATTTCCCAAATAATCCTTTGAGCTCAATATAATTCTGGTCTGATTCATGAATTATTCCTTCTTCCCTCACTCATATCACTTCTGTAAAGCCATTTTAGTGACTTTCTTTTTGCTACTTAAAAGGAAGGAAATTGCCTGAAAAAATCCTAACATTACACAAGAGGTACGAGTCCTTCTGTTTTTGCTAAAACTACAGAATGCTTATCATTTCTTGAAAATAAAATATTATGAAAATAAAAAAACACTAATGCCTGATTATTGAACATGATTGGGTTTTGTTAATAAGGTCTTAGAAGATATATTTTGCAACTTGTAATAAAAACTAGTATGTTGTCCCCTAGAGATTTTAAGTTGCTCAGCTATGTGTACCAGTACATTTAAAGTTGCATAGTTTATTACTTTTCTATTTATTTTTTATTTAGATTATAGTTTGTGATGATTAACAACCCACATATTTAGAATTTTGCAAATATCTTATCAAATCATTCTCCATATTAATCATTTACTCTGAATTACTAAGGAAAGTGAAATTAAGCGTGTGAAATCTTAGTTTTTATTGTGCATAATTTACCTACTCTCCATGAATATAGCAATGGACCTAAATAAATACTTTTTGAAAAAGAACATAAGCAAGGCCAAGACACATTTGAAAACATGCTCAAAGTCACTAATCATCTGAGAGATGCAAATCAAAACAACAATGAGGTACCATCTCACACCTGTCAGAATGGCTATTATAAAAAAATCAAGAGCTGGTGAGCATGCAGAGAAAAAAGAACCCTCGTTCACTGCTGGTGGGAATGCAGACTGGTGAGGCCACTGTGGAAGACAGTATGGAGTTTCCTCAAAAAACTAAAAATGGAACTCCCATTTGACCCAGTGATCCCACTTCTAGGAATATATCCGAAGAAACTAGAAACACAAATCAGAAAGGATATATGCATCCCTATGTTCAAAGCAGTACAATTTACCTTAGCTAAGATTTGGAAACAGCCTAAGTGCCCATCAGCAGATGAGTGGATTAAAAAACTGTGGTACATCTACACAATGGAACACTATGCTGCTATAAAAAAGAAGGAATTCTTACCATTTGCAACAGCATGGATGGAACTGCAGAGCATTATGCTAAGCCAGTGGTCGACAAACCGCGGCTCGCGAGCCACATGGGGCTCTTTGGCCCCTTGAGTGTGGCTCTTCCACAAAATACCACATGCGGGCGCACACGTACAGTGCGATTGAAACTTCATGGCCCATGCACAAAAGTCAGTTTTCGGCCTGGGCGAGTCTATTTTGAAGAAGTGGCGTTAGAAGAAGTGGGGGGTGTCGGTTGGTTGGGCGACGGGAGACTCGGCGCAGGGGAGGCACATTGTTTTGAGGTACGTTTGCTGAGGTCGACCCCTTCCAACTCTCCCATCCACACTTGTCTATGTGAAGCAAGTATACATGGCCAGTGTGGATGGGAGAGTTGGAAGGGGTTGACCTCAGTGAATGTACCTCAATCAGCCTGAGGACGTTTTTAGCAAAGGCCAGCTTAGGAGTACCCTAATCCTATCTAATAAAAGACAAAAAGGGTAATTAACCGTACCTCTGCTATGCTTCCCATTGGCTAATCAGTGAGATATGCAAATTAACTGCCAACAAAGATGGCAGCCGGCAGCCACACAGCTGAAGCGAGCAGGAGGCTTGCTTGCTCCAGTGATGGAGGAAGCCAAGGTTCCCCGCCTGCCACGGCCTGCTCTAAGCTCTGAAACAACAGCTCCAAAAGCAACAAAGTTTCAATTATAGAAGCCAAACAAACCCCAGATACCTGCTTTCAGCCAGCCGCGGCCTCAGAGCTGGGAACGCCAGTGATGGCAACAAAGTTTCAATTATAGAAGGTAAATAAATCCCAGAATAAAAAAAAAAAGAAAAAAAGGAGAGGCTGGGAGTTTCAGTCGCTGGCCAGCCTGAAAACGGCCCTCAGGCCCTCACACAGGCTGGCCAGGCACCCAAGTGGGACCCCTACCCTGATCAGGGACACCCTTCAGGACAAACCAGCCGGCCCCCACCCGTGCACCAGGCCTCTATCCTATATAGTAAAAGGGTAATATGCAAACTGACCATAACAGCAGAAAGACTGGGAATGACTGGTCACTATGACACACACTGACCACCAGGGGGCAGACGCTCAATGCAGGAGCTGCCCTCTGGTGGTCAGTGTGCTCCCACATGGGGGAGCTCTGCTCAGCCACAAGCCAGGCTGATGGCTACCAGTACAGCGGTGGTGGTGGGAGCCTCTCCTGCCTCCTCAGCAACGCTAAGGATGTCCGACTGCAGCTTAGGTCTGCTCCCCGCTGGCAAGTGGACATCCCCTGAGGGCTGCCAGGCTGCCAGAGGGATGTCTGATTGCCAGCTTAGGCCCAATCCCCGGTGAGCAGGCCTAAGCCAGCAGGTGGTCATCCCCTGATGGATCCCAAACTGCAAGAGGTCACAGGCCGGGCTGAGG
>NW_005871523.1:524748-527392 GCF_000147115.1 Myotis lucifugus | reverse complement strand
CAAAAATGTTATGAAACTTTTTGAAGTAGAGAAAATTACAAATTAGTCATCTTAAAAATAAATTTATTGTTTCATATTTCCTATCTCCTTAGAAAATAGGAAAATATTAAATATTTTTGATAATTTATAATCTTGAGTAATTTATAATTTTCCTTCCCTTTTTCATAATATTAATTATATGAAATATTTATGTATATGTTCTACATTTTTAATAAGCAAGACATCAGAACCACTTCCATATTTCTACAGTCTTTATATTTGTAATTTTAATGGTCAGAAAATGTTTTTAATCAGGACACACCAGTATTTTTCTAGCCATTACATAATGATTTATAGTTTTTATTAATATAAATTTTGTTTTTAAATTTAGTTATTACAAAGTAGTATCTGCAAGTTCTTATTTTAATATGTAATAAATGTGCATATTAGCAAAGCATATTCAAATATGGAATAATTAATAAGTACCCTTGTGTGTAACATAATTATGTTATGCTAATATTACTGTTACATAATATTTTAAAAGTAAATTACTTTCTTTATTTTTAACTGCAGTAGTCCTATTCATGAGCCATGTGTCTTGGTTTATACACAACAGCAAAATCTGAGATGAAGAAAATAAGTTAATAACAAGAAAGTTTGGATTCAAATATTCAGCTGTTTCTCATTAACTAGACAAATTTGGATAGCTGTAAAGACTATTTTCCCAATTGTAACTCTGAGTTGTAAGGACCAAGTAGAAAGAATTAAGTAAAAGTCTTTGTAAAATAATGATATATAAGTAAAAGTTATTCCTGTTGACATATATTTTATTTAAAATGAATGTAGAAGCATTAGCTGTTATTGCAGTTATTTTCATTGTGTATCTTGACTTTCGTTTTTCTTTTGCTGCTCATAGATGCTTTAGATATTTGTTTCTTAAAGAGGACACTTCTTGATTACATACCATGTGATATGTTTGACACTCTTATTTATAAATTTTCATTCTGGTCTAGAATCTTCTACTCTAGCTCAATTCCTCATCCTCTCCAACCTTAGAACTCTCTCAGCCATCAGTACAATCTCGTGTATTGTCAAAGTACTTCTCTGTAATTACTCTATAGTAGAATTAGTTTTTTCAGTTTTATTGCCAATACTTCTCTAATAGTTTGTTTTCTAATATTTGCAAGATTCCATAGACATCGATGTGGGGTGGATACTTTCCCTACTCTTTATTGCAACTTTTCCATATTTACTCTAATTTTATATCCTAAACCTCAAGCTCATTCAAAGCTCAAATTTCTTTGTTTCAATTTAGTCTTTTCAGGCCTTTGGGTTTTTTCCATCTAATTTCTTGAAGGTTTTATTGACTAGCTCATATTTTTCTTCTCCACTAATATAGTGATAACTTAACTTCTTTAATCAACTTCAACCATTTGTCTTCACATCCTACCTTTAGCAATTTTTAAAAAATAACTAGTTGTGCATCTCAGTTTATTTCCATTCTGCCCATGGTTTCAGATGAAGAATTCGAAGAAATGTTCTGATTTTAACATTTTTTCAATTGATAACTCAGGGACAGTGAGGAATAAGATGATGAATAAGAATATTATAACCCCCTGAAATCAATATAAATCTGGTGGCTTGCTTAAGCTTGGCACAAAAATTAAAAATAAAAATAAATTATAGTCATCTATGTCCAGTTAAATATGTAATACTTTTATTATACTTCATACTAAAGGGAAATTACTGGAATTTTATAATTTAATTCAAAATTATTTAAAGTAAAGCTTAAAGAATTAATGGACTGAACTAATTTGAAAGATTGAGTTCAAACTGTTATTATAATGGGAAAGAGTACATTACTAGAGTATTCTTCTTGCCAGTGATAGATATATCCTTATTTTTTAAACCAGACAAATGCTCTCTCTTTTAATATGATCATCCAATAGACTGTTTTTTCCATAACATAAGAAAGACACATTACCATGAAAACTCTTTATAACAATACAACCATAGAGGCTAACTCATCATGAATCATTTCTGTGTGATACAAAATTAAATATATAGAATGAATGGATACTAGTCTTTTAATCTGAAATTTTATATTTCATTTAATATATATTAATGACAATTTCTACTTGCTAGTTCTAAATGAATACACTGACTGAGATTTAAATACATATTCACACACAACACAACGCACACATCCCGGTCAGGGCATATGCCCAGGTTGCGGGCTTGATCCTCAGTGTGGGGTGTGCAGGAGGCAGGCAATCAATGATTCTCTCTCATCATTGATGTTTCTGTCTCTCTAGCCCCCTTTTCCTCTCTGAAAATAATAAAAATATTTTAAAAATACAGGTCCTCACACATAAGGCCTGCATACATACATGCACTCTACACATAAGTCACCATACCACCCCTTCTCTCACAGTTAACAGGGTATATGTTCTGGGTGATAAGATAGTACGTTTGATTTTTATTATTATTATTTAGTTTTATATGGAGATCTATATTTTTACTTAGTACATTGTGGACATTTCCTATGTTTATAATAATTTCCCAATGACACAACTTTTAATGTTTTTTGCTTTCCATATTACATCATAAATTAAATAGGGATATTTTGTTTAAAATATTATAAATAAATAACAGATCAGTGTAG
>NW_005871523.1:495543-515831 GCF_000147115.1 Myotis lucifugus | reverse complement strand
CAACCCCCTTAAGGCTTAAGGTTCTTCAGCTGTGACAAAAAGCACTGAGTGTGCAGCATCCGATATAGGCTCTACCACATCACCTGGGTGATCCTTGATCTCATGCTGTGACCCCAGAATCTCATGTCTTCTGCTAGTATCTATGAAACGGTGGCACCGAAATCATTAGTTTGCCCATAAGTAAAATGTCAGATCCTTCACAACATTCTCAAAACTAAGTACTTACCCAAAAGCTGGTGTGGCCAAGTGGTTGGAGTATCAGCCACACACAAAAAAGTCATCAGTTTGATACCCAGTCAAGGGCATGTACCTGGGCTGCAGGTTCAAACCTCAGCACTGGTCATGGTGATTGCAGAAGGCAACCAATCTATTTGTCTCTCTCACATCTCTCTCTCTCTCTCTCTCTCTCTCTCTCTCTCTCTCTCTCTCTCATCCCTCCCACCTTCCACTCTCTCTAAAAGTCAATGGGAAAAAAATCCTCCAGCAAGGATTACAACAACAACAAAAAAGATGATAATTAGAAAAATTTAAAGTTGTTTTAGCCTTTTCAAGAAAAAAAAAATACTCCAAAGAAACAAAAACATGAATTAGCAGGGATGTCACACATTGTGGAATGAAATGTTTAATGGTAATTGTGTACAACATCTTAATCTCTGATTGAATATGTTATTAAAATTACACACTATTCCAAAATCATATAACCATCTGATTAGATTATCAGTGTACCTACACAGTTATCAACACTGCAAAATAGCGGTTTGATTAGTAAAATATGCTCTTCCCCCATATACAATTATTCTTTCATATTTGCAACCACAAATAAATTATACACATGCTTTGCATTTGCTGTTCTACTTAATTCCATATTTTTCTTTTTAGAACATATGCCTTTTTCAATTTGGGTATTAAGAAAAATATATTGAATCCCAATAAACTGAACAGTACTAAGACAAAAGTGGAAGAAGAGGCTACAAGAAGAATAAATGTACATAAAAACAAAAAAGAGATTAAAAAACAAGTAGGCCTCAGAAAATACAGAAATTCAAATGAATTTTAAAGGAAAAACATAAAAACTACTAATAAAAATGACCAGCAAAATATGATAATAACTGTCATCTTGTGGAAGGACAAAGTTGGCATGTAAATGTTAAAAGAAAAACTTGTGTCACTACAACTCAGAATACTTTTGAAACTGTGTGGGTTTTTCTCTACATCAGCCAATTCTCCAACTCTCCAGATACAAACTTATGTCCTATAATCCAATCATGGTGCTAACTCCCTGGAGTTAGCCGAGATCCCACAGGTTAAGGTTAAGAATTTGGTCCTGCAAAACTGCCCGCCTCCCACCTTGGAAATCAATAACAAGTCCCAGTCTGCCACCTGCACAACAAGGTATAAATTGGAGATTCTCACAACCTTCTTGTCAGGTTCAATATTTGCTGTAACAACTCACAGAACTCAGGGAAACATTTACTTATGTTTATCAGTTTATTATAAAAGACATGTTAAAGGATTCAGATGAAGCATCAAATGAAAAGATACATAGGATAAGATCTAGAAGTGTACCCATGGAATTGGGGTGCACCACCCTCCAGGTACACCAACCCAGAAGTTTTTGAACACTCTTATTCAGGGACTTGTATGGAGTCTTCATTACATAGGCATGATAGATGAGTAACTTAATTTCTGACCACTCTCCCGTGCTTGGAGGATGGGGGTGGAAGGTGAAATTTCCAAGCTTGTAATAATGGCTTGGCCTTTCTGTTTTCCAGACTCCATCCAGGATCCCACCAAGAGTTGCCTCATTATAACAAAGGACATCCCTATCATCTAGGAAATTCCAAGGGATTTAGGAGCTCTGCATCAGGAACAGGAGTTAATGACCAACTATTAGAATAAAAGATGCTCCTAGCATCCCTGTCACTCAGGAAATTATAATGTTCTTAGAAGCTCTGTGTCAGGAATTGAGAACAGACACCAAATCCTATATAATAAAGAGGTAATATGCAAATTGACCATCACACCCTTGTACAAGATGGCTGCCCCCATGTGGTCAAAGATGGCTGCCACAAGAGGGCCAGCAGGGGAGGGCATTTGGGGGTGATCAGGCCAGCGGGGAGGGTAGTTGGGGGTGACCAGACCTGCAGGGGAGGGCAGTTGGGGCAACCAGGCCTGCAGGGGAGCGCAGTTGGGGGCAATTGGGCCGGCATGGCAGCAGTTAGGCATTGATCAGGCTGGCAGGGGAGTGGTTAGGGGGTGATCAGGCTGGCAGGCAGGCTGGTGAGCGGTTGGAAGCCAGGAGTCTTGGATTGTGAGAGGGATGTCTGACTGCCAGTTTAAACTGGCAGTCGAACATCCCCTGAGGGGTCCCAGATTGGAGAGGGTGCAGGCTGGCCTGAGGGACAACCACCACCCCTCCCCAGTGCAGAAATTTTGTGAACTGGGCCTCTAGTCTATATATAAAAGCCTAAGCGACCATTATGACTGAACGACCGAAACCACCAGAACGACTGGAACCACCGGAACATTCAGTCACCAGTTGCTATGACATGCACTGACCACCAGGGGGCAGATGCTTATGCAGGAGCTGCCCCCTGGTGGTCAGTGTGCTCCCACAGTCAAGCTCCCATGGCCAGCCAACCTCCCCTCATCTCTCCCCACTTCCGGCAGCCCCTGTCCAGCAATGGCAGGCCCCGTCTGGCAGTTGGCAGGCCCTGGCCCCGCCGGCCCTGATCAGGACTGAGAGAGATGGCCCCAATAGGCCCTGATTGCCGGCCAGGCCTAGGAACCCTGTGCACGCATTTTGTGTACTGGGCCTCTAGTATATTTATATTTTTCAAAGATAAGCATGCCTTTATTTAATAATTTAAATGACATGACTTACATGAGTATTTTACCTATATTATAATATTAATTGCCATCATCACTCATTTGGAAGGTATTACTATGATGATGATGATGATGATGATGATGATGATGATTACTTTTACAAATGAGGAAACTGAGATATAAAGGCTTTAAGTTATTTAATATCTCTCTAAACTGCCTGAGCCAGAATTCCAATTCAAGCAGTTTTATTCTAGAGTTCACATTTTCTAATGTATCAATATCAATGTAGTTATAACTGCAATATTTTAGATAAAAATAATTCTGGAATATTTTACATGTAGCAGATGATTCTGTAACAAGTGAGTTTTCATAGCTCTCTTCTCATTATATAGGGATGCCTGAGTTTACCCCCTTGAACAGAAAAGAATGATAATTTGTAAAAGTAGAATGTTTCCCGGAAATATTAATAATGTCCTGGTAAGTCCAATAAAACTCAAGTCTAAAGAAGTTGTTTTGATCTATGTATTGTGTTTATTACTTTACAAAGAACCAGCTCTTCTGAGAATATCAGAGAATGCTAATTTAACTTGGAAACACTACAAAGTTATAAATGAGTTTGCAGATTAAAACAAATTTATGTCTGGAAGACTCATTAAAAGTAACTTGTTATTTTTTCCTCTTAATGAATTGTATTAATAGCAATAATTATATATCCTACAGTACGATGATCAATGACAGTTCATTTTTTTCTGTATAATTTAATAGAAATCAGTAGATCAAAATGTTCATATTGATACAAAATATGTTTGTAGTTCACTAATGTTCATATGTATAAAAATACAAAGACTTACCTGGTATCATCTAAAAGATCAAGCATTTAAGCATTAGGAAAATCTTCAAAAACATGAGGAAACAAAGATGAAGCCACACATGCTGAGAAGGCCTTATATGAAAAAAAAATAAAGAAAAGGCTCCAGAGGGAATGCACAGCACTATTAAGGGGCCCTGGTATTAGTATTAGTCCCAGCCATATCTTTCTCCGTTCTCCTCTCGGCATGCTTCAGTACCCCCATTTCCCCTGAAGACTCCATTGTAATATATTAGGCATAAATAATTGAAATATATATAATTTATTTTCAATTATTTATTTAAAATGATATATATATATATCATTTTAAACATATAATATTTTTTCTAATACATTTGTGTTGTATTGATGCATAAGTGGTATTGAAAAACTACAACACAATAGTAATCCATTTTCCTATTATTCCAGTATTATTTGCAGTTGTCTTTGATTAAACAATACTAATTTTGATATACAGAGCCAGAATTTTTATTTTTGTAATCTTTATTATGTGTGCTTTCAGGTGTTTTATTAAAATCCCTTATACAACCCAGGGATAAAAATATGCTCACATTGGTTTTATTTTATGAACTTTACAGTTTTATTGTGCCCACATAGATCTTTACATGCAATGGTAAGTGGAGATCCAAAGTTATATTCCCTGAGCCAATTTTCCCAAGACCATCTCCTAAACAATTCATCGGGTTGCCCAACTTCTATGATACTTTTATTATTAAACAGATTCATCCACATGTGATTTATTTCTATTTTTAAGAATTCCATCTTGTTAAACAAACTGACTTGTTTGTTCATTATTTAATTACTATTGCTTCTTTAAAATATATGCCATGTTCTCAGGTAGAAAAGTCTTGAAAATTCTATTTTTAAAATGATTGAACTGCCCTGGCCAGTGTGGCTCAGTGGTAGAGCATTGGTCCATACACTGAAGGGTGGCAAGTTCTATTCAAGTCAAGGGCATGTGCCCAGGTTGCAGGTTTGATCCCAGGCCCTACTCAAGGCACACACAGGAGGCAACCAATAGATATGTCTCTCTCACATAAATGTTTCTCTCCCCCTTCCTCTGTTTCACTCTTTCTAAAAATAAATGAAAAAAAAAATCCTTGTGTGAGGATTAACCAAAAAAAAATGATTGAACTATTTTGGACTTATGCTCACGTATATAAATTTTAGAATGTGTTCATTTGAGTATTTACTAAAAAATAATTTATCAGAAATTATAATTTAAACTGCTTGTAAAAATTATATAATAGTAAGCCTTAGTGATGTGTTAGAGCTGATATAAATAATTATTAATTTAATTAGAACTGTATCACCACATTATAATAAGTCAACACCTATAATATATTGGACCCCAAAACTAAATTAGGTTGTAATCACTAGCTGTATATTCCTTTCTTATGTGCTTTTAATAATCACAAACACACCTTTTTTGTTGTTGTTGTTATTACCTATCTTTCTACTACCTGGTAGATATTTCTATCAAACTGTGTCATTTGCCCTTCAAAGTTATGCACATTTAGGGTGTGTGTGCGTGTGTGTGTGTGTGTGTTTGTGTGTTTGCTTTTATTTTTTCTAAACATGTCTTCTTGTTCTTTGTCTCCTCTTACAAAATCTGTGAGTCCTTGGAATATGGACTTATTAACTCACTTCTAATGAATAGAAGTGGCATTGAGTAACTTCCCACTCTAAGTTAAAAAAAAATGCAATACAACTCCCACCTGGCTCTCATTCTGGAGATCCGAGCTGACAGTCAAAAGACTGGCTACTCTAAAATTTTCATACTGAGAGTTCAGTTGCTGAGACCACATAGAGTAAGAGAGACAGATACCTATTCTGTTTGACCTCATCTAGCATCAACCTTCAGGCATATGAGTAAGGGAGACTTCAGATGTTCCACCTCCTTCTCAGAGTCCGAACACCAAGGGAAGCAGACAAGTCTTCCTTACCATATTCTGTCTGAATTGTTGACTTACAGAATCCATAAGCAAAATGAATGATTACTTTCCACATGGGAGTTTGGGGTAATTTGTTATAAAACTGTCACTGCAATACACATGGACCAACTTTCCAATTAAGATACTTCCTCCACTTAGACATTCTAATGGGTTTCAGGCTGATCACATGGTTTATGCTTAGCCAGTCAGAACTCTGATTGCTTGTTTGCTTGCTTGCTTGATTTGATTTCATGTATATTTTTGTTAGGATAAAAGAAGAGGTATTGAAAGGGAAACTAGGAAAGAGGGTCCCTCTGTATTTAAGATCCTGAAAAGCAAGCTCTTTGTTAAACTGGAGCTCTCTGGGCCACATTCATAATATGAAGAGAAGATGTTTAAGAAATAAATCAGAACCAAGACAGGCGGAAAATGGCACAGGTTGCTAGTGACATACTTGAACCCTGTTATTCATTCTCATCTGAAATAGGCACGGCTATTTAGCCATCCTAGTATGTGGACCAATAAGTAGTCTTTTGTGACAATATAGTTTGAATCAATGTCACCTTTAACCAAAAGATTACTAAATAATGCAGCAGTATAATGTGTTTTTGTTATTCTCTTACAATTCTGATTCCCATAGATTTCTTCTAAGCAGCAAGCATTCAGCTCTCGTCAGCATTATTCCTCAATAAGTCCCCAAAGAGACAAGAAGTCCTCTGAGGGCTTCCATTTATTGAGAAAAATGAATCAATTTAATTTATTTGGTTTAAAATTGTTCTAGTGAATACAAATTTAGAGACATTTTTAAGGATGCTTTTTTTGAATCAGCTGAAATTGTGAGCTATTACAAGTCAAAAATCACAACCTAAAAATGTCAAAAATTTGAGCAACTAACAGTGGAATTCTGATCTGCCTAAAATAATTGAAAAGCGGTATCTGACACTACCTCATTTACATATTCATAAAGGAAGGCAAATAGAATTGCAGATATATTTTCCCATTTATTGATATTATATGCTATCTGTCAGATCCTAATAACATAAGTCTGAAAGTGTATAAAATTTCAGGTGTTTATAGAAGCTATTTTTTAAAAATAAAAATATTAATTATTGTAAGTTTACTAGAGGAACAAACCAAAATGTTTTTCTTTTTTAAAATATTATAAACTATTTGAGAATTAATATTATAAGAGACTATTTTATTCTCCATTGCAAACTTGAGGATTATAAATATAAAGAATAAATTAAGAAACTCAGAATTTTAGAGAAATAACGGTGCATTTGTTATAATAGCCTCTTCTCTATATTTCTTTTTTAAAAATCCTGTAGCAGCCAATCACATTTTCCCATATGACATACAATATTCTGACTTTATCACTTTCAAATCCAGTTTTTCCCTTGGGGGAAAATATATTTTTTACAAACTTCATATTTGTATAAACTGATGTCATCTCTTTTTCTCCCTCTCTCCCCTTTTCCAAGCTACTCATCCTTTAAGAGACACAGATGCATGACAAATTCACAGAAAATGGATAGTTTCAAGAAGACTAAAACATGAGAACAATAGTGACTTAGGATCCACTTTTCTGAGTGTGTGTGTGTGTGTGTGTGTGTGTGTTCTCTATTTCTGTCTTATTGTCATTTCACAATATGTAACAGAGCAGTCTGGCTATGAGTTAGCAAACTACTTTCCAGCAAAAGAGCATAAAACACAAACTTTTTAAAATTAATGTTTAAAAAGGAAAGAAAAGAAAAAAGGAAGGAAAAGGAAGAGAGTAAAAGAAAGGGGAGGGAAGGGAAGGGAAGGGAAGGGAAGGGAAGGGAAGGGAAGGGAAGGGAAGGGAAGGGAAGGGAAGGGAAGAAAAAGATTACAAGGGAGAATGCTGCCAAAACCTGTTGCCATAAACATTAATTACTTAGGAAGCAAAGGCAGGTAGCAGGTAAGACTCAGGAGAGAGAATTAATTGGCTTAAGCTGTGGGAGAAATTAAAGGCCCATGAGCATATTAAAACACAGGAAGTAGGTTTAACTATCACATATTTGATAGGATTGTTTAATGGATGATAATTTTTGTTTTATTTTTGCAACTGTATTCTAAAATCCAAAGAATTTTCTAGAAGCATCTGCTATCCTCATCTTCAAAGTCAGACACCCATTTGGTCCCTAGGGATTGTGGCTTCTCTAGAGTTGTGGGGACAACTGTGAGAACAACTTTTGTTATCAGTATTCAAATGTTAGAAGTAGAATGTTCCAACATATGTTAAGGCAAAAGAAGGCATAACTGAAAGACAGAAATACAGTGGGGCCTTGACTTACGAGTTTAATTCGTTCTGAGACCAAGCTTGTTAAGGAGCTCGTTAAGGAGCTCGTTAACTCAAATTATTCTATCAACTCAAGACAGCTGGTATCTCAAAAAACTCATTAGTCGGGACACTCGTAAGTCAAGGCCCCACTGTATGCCCCCAAAGAATGTGGTGTTTCCTAAGGTTAATTCCCTAGGGCCCAGGTCTGCCTCACCATTTTCAGCTGTGTACCTCCTCTGGGTCTGGTCAAGAGATAAGCTGATTGAAGAGAGATGAGCCATCAGAAGTTGAAGTAGTTGTTTAAGAGAGCAAAGCCAAA
This sequence comes from Myotis lucifugus, assembly GCF_000147115.1. Classification (NCBI taxonomy): domain Eukaryota; kingdom Metazoa; phylum Chordata; class Mammalia; order Chiroptera; family Vespertilionidae; genus Myotis; species Myotis lucifugus. Next base: position 507,579 of record NW_005871523.1, on the reverse strand, counting down.
TGAATGTAATGGCCAAACCTTTAATCAATGATTGAGACAGCATAGTAAGAAGCTACACAAGAGAAAGTGCCAGCAAACCCAGTGGTCCATTCTCACCCATGAAATAGCATTGGGTAATGGTCCAGTGTATCAGTGCTGATTTTTGTGTTACTGTTCAGGGATCGCTCAATCAAAAGGCTCCTGTCACTTTGGACCTTGGGGTCTGAGAGGAGGCAAATGAGAAGGACTAGGAATAGTGGAGAAAATGTTTTTAAAGATCCATGATAAGGTGATCTGGGCAGCGTTGCCTAACAAGTCTCTTCAATTGGCCCTTGGTAAAGAGGCCTCTAACTGGAGAACCCGGGTTAAGGATTCATATATATTTAAAGGGCCCTTAGTCCTTATACTCAACTCCTTTAAGAGACTGCGATGCACTGGCTGTGCACCAAGTCTGGTGTGGGCAGGGCAGTCTCCCCTGTGAGGCTTGTCAGGTAAAGCCCCTGTAATTGCCTATGTTTGGACCTGAAAAATCAGACATAGAGTGTTGGCCTGGAGCCAGACAGCTCAGGTCTGTCTTTGTGAATGATCACAGAGACAAGACATTAGCCAACGAAGTTGGAAGCTTTCAAAATGAGCATAGCCTTAGTTTGACTTGTTGAATAGAACATGGCAGGCAGTAGGTTTGTGGGTAAGGGAGTGCTTTATCCAAATATTATGGTCTGTGACACTCCTGGGCAAATGTGAAATCCCACTGAGGAGAAAACAGCTCCCCCTTGAGTGACTATGGCTACATAGGACAAATTATTACTGATTAAGAAACGAAATAAATGATTTTTTCTATTGAAGATATGCCTGCAAAAAGGTTGTATTCATGTCCCCGTGGCATTGTTAACTTTTTGAAGCTATAGCTTTACAAGATATACATAGGTTTATGTTTTCTGAATATAATAAATAAAAAAAAATACGTTTTGATGCATTTTCTGCTGAATGTAAAGTATATTTAAGGTTTGAACATATAAGATTTTCATTTCAAATCTCAACCAAATATAATAATTTCCCTATGGAATGCTAGAACTGGAATCTTTGAAAATATCAATGTTTCTAATTTAAAAAACATACTCATCTCTTTAAGGATTTTTTCTGCCAATATGGTATAATTTTAAGCATACAAATCATCAGATATAATTTATGGGTGATTTAGAACTGTGGCTGCCAGACAGTTAAAGGGCATCTTAATCTACATGTTATTGACTCCTGTTGACCAAACACCTGAACAGCTGTAGGCTATTCCCCAAACTGACAATGCTTCTGTACCCTTTGAAACCTTACCCTTTGAAGTGTATTATCTCCACCTGCCTTAGGACAAATTGTGTTAATAAAAGCAAGGTCCTAGACAAGGAGGGAATCTTCAGTTCCTTTAGCTGAAGATCCTCTGACCCCCAATGTCTTTCAAAATTATATTTCGTCTCTGGATTCTTTATTAGTCTCTGGATTCCTATGTCATCTACACACAGCCCCTTCTCCAGATTCCTGAACCCTTCTTTATGCTGGGACAAGAACCCCGGCAGTTGAGTGTTGATTACATGAGCATGTCCTCTTTGCAAATTCATTGATTTGAATACATACAATTTGTAAAAATTAATTGAGCTGAATACTTATGATGTGTGCCTATGCTGTATATATGTCATCAGCTGCAAATAGTTTAATAAAGAAAAGAGTATGTTATTGTTGTGAAATTAGCACAAAATGAAAGTTGAAAAATAGAAAACCAAACTTTATAAAGATTACAATAGCTAATAAATCATTGTTTATATGTGTGAAAGTTGGACAACAAAAAGCAAAACCCCTTCCCAATTTTCCAACAACAAAAAAGCAGTCTTGGGGGTGAATCTAGAGTGTGTGAATTTCAAACAAGACTGAAATAAAATATCAACACACCATTCAGTCTAACTAACTGGCTTTGAAAAATGTTTTTCTCTTTCATGAAGCTATAAAACCAAAGCGGGGAGCCAGTAACAAGTATGCAGTCTTTTTTTTATTGGTGTTTGTCAATCAGAGGATATTTTTCCCCTGATTTTTTAGAAAGAGTGGAAGGGAGGGGGAGAGACAGAGAGAGAAACACATTGATTGGAACCCAAAACCCTTCAGTCTGTGGGCCAACACTATCCACTGAGCCAACCCGGCTAGGGCAAATATGCAGTCTGAAAGTCATAATTTAAAATGTGCTACATAAATGAAAGACCTATTTTTAGAGGTCCTTATAATTCTGAGTCTATCAGTATTTTTAGTCCCTTTTCCACATTGAATAATAACTGATACTAAGTCTATAAATGCATAGTTCCAAAAGTGTTCTTGAGATTTAACTGCTTTGAGGACTATAATTGTGGCACTGTCAAAACTGCATAAACATTAGTTTGCCTGTGGATAACTGATCAAATAACCAACTGACAACTTTTTTAAGAAAAGTCAGACTCCTTATGATAAGTATAGTTCCTGAGATACTCAGTTATCACATTCAGATTGCATCTCCCAGGGATTCTTATCAGAAAATGTGCAAAAAATAATCATGGTTATTAATTTTTAAACAAGGCCATTAGTTCATATTTATCTTGTACTTATCTAAATGTTAATGTTCCTGCGATTACTTAGGAGGTAAATGGGCAAAGCTGTTTGCCCTAATACAAAATGCCATCAAGAGGGTAATTCCTTGGTCTTAAAAATTTATTTTGGTCAAAATATTCTCCCTGTGAAATGTAAATATTACAGCCATTTTCTATTGAAAAATACCCAAATGAATTGCCAAAAGGAAAGACTATGTAAATAAATTTAAATTATTATAGAATTTTATGCCACTGCTTGCAAGAAAGAAGTGCAAATGTTGATTGGAAAGTTGTTTATTATGCATTATATCTTACAAAAATAAGGAAAATAAGAAAATCACTTATATTACGATCAAATCTTTGTAAAGTAGAAGTATGTGTGTTTATGTTCATTTCAAAAAAGAATATAAAAGAATACAAACCAATGTTAAATGTCTGTTGAAAAAAACACACAAATATTAGGGATTTGTTTTGGCTACTTGTGAATTATTCAAAATGTACAAATGACATTAACTTAAATGACTGAAGTAAAATTTATTTTGTAGATAAAATATAAATATTCCTGGAAGGCAGCTAAGCCTTCATTTGTGAATCACTGAAAGATATAATTATGTAATATTTATTGTTAGCAGAGAGATTATTAGCTTTTGAACTAAAAAGAGTAAAATGGGACATATTCTTAACTCTTTAAAAAACATGAAATGAGAAAAATTGCTAGCAGTAATGAAAGAAATATAAACATTAAAGAGCCAAAGGTCCATTTCTCTGAATTCACTATCATTATAATAATATTTATTAAATTTTGAATTTATCTTTTCATTTCCATTACATTCTTAGAGGTATAATTTTATGGGTTGGAGTGTGTCTCCCCAAAGTTTATATGTTAAATCTCTGACCTTCAGAACCTCAAAATGTCACTGTTTTGGGAAATAAGGCCTTTAACAAGGTGATTAACTTGAAAACAAGTGCTTAGGGAGGCCCCTATCCAATCTGAGTGTTGCCCTTATAAAAAGGGAAAAATTGGATTCACAGAGAAACCAGGGGTAGAACACACTAGGAAAAGAGCATGTGAGGATATAGCAAGAAGACAGACAAGCAGAGAGTCCTCAGAGCAAATCATTAATGCCCACCCCTTGGTCCTGAAATTCTGAACTGTGAGAAAATAAAATTCTGCTAAGTCGCCTAGTCTGCCCTAGGAAACTAATACAGTTTATCTTTAATTATTTCTTTAGAGAAAGCATACATAGGACACAAATATAATTAAAATAAGTGGTTATCGGATTCATTTTTTCTATCTTTTTTAACATCTTTTTAAACATATTTTTATTTATTTCAGAGAGGAAGGGAGAGGGAGATTCAGAGAGAAACATCAATGATGAGAGAGAATCATTGAATGTCTGCCTCCTACCCCTCCCCCCAATTGGGGATTGAGCCCACAACCCAGGCATGTGCCCATGACCAGAATTGAACCCGGGACCCTTCAGTCCACAGGCCCATGATCTATCCACTGAGTCAAACCAGCGAGGGACATTTTCTCTATCTTGTAGCTGAGAGGTCAGTTACCGCACGGTATCCTTGCTTGGTGAGTTGTGGAGAATTGTGACTCACCTAGCTAAATGATTATATTTCCCAGGTTCCACTGGAAACCTGTGACTGAATTCTGGTCAGTACGATGTAAATAGATGTGTTGTATGAGACTCCTGAAAAGATGGTTTTGAAGGCACTGACTCAACCAGGCATATGATTCATTTACCTGCTGCACATCTTTGTTCCTGCTACATGAGTGCAATTGTAATGGCTGAGTTCAGTAGCCATTAAAGCACAGGAACATTTAAGAATAAAAACAACATGCTAAGAAGAATAAAGTAGAAATGGTGGAGTCTAATTGTATAGAATTGTAAATTTACTGCATAAAATTGACACAAAGAGAAAAACATTCTCTCATGTAAAGGTATGTTAACAAAGAGTTAGACTCAGAAATAATAGCCCTAGTTGGTTTGCCTCACTGGATAGAGCATCACCTGGTGACCGAAGGGTCCTGGGTTTGATTCCGGTTAAAGGACACATACCTCAGTTGCAGGCTCCTCCCTACCTGGGCCATTGTCTGGGTCCATGCAGCAGGTCACCAATTGATGCTTCTCTCACATCAATATTTATCTCTGTCTTTCCCTCTCTCTTCCATTCTCTCTGAAAATCAATTAAAAAAATCCTCAAGTGAGGAGTTAAAACACACACACAAACACACACACACGCACACACACACACAACAACAACAACCACAAATATACACACATACACACACACCATGATGAGCAAGAAATCCCTGTTTGGATTTTTGTTTATAAATGTACATTATTATGCTTATTATACTAGTAATTTCCTCCAAATATTTTGAGATTATTGATGCATATAAAATATCTTTGAATGATGTTTGCTAGATTATCTTATAAAGTCCCAAAATGTAAAAATCACTGAAAGAGAAAGCCATTTTGAATAAATTAAGAGGTAGGAAAACATACATACTGCTCAAAAAATACAGGCAATCCTTACTTTTTAGTAATATCTTTGGTATAGGTGGAGTGGTCTTGACTTCTACAGAGAAAAAATGTTTATTTGAATTTTTAGTTTTTATTTATTTTTTTAATTTATTGGGGTGATATTGGTTAATAAAATTATATAAGCTTCAGGTGTACAATTGTACAATACATCATCTGTATATTGTATTGTGTATTCACCACCCCGGTCAAGTCTCCTTCCATCAGCATTTATCCTCCCTTTACCTCTCTTACATCCACTACCCCCTAGTCCTCTGGTAATTACCATACTATTGTATATGTCCATGAGTTTTGCTTTGTTTTTTGTTTTTTTGCTTAATCCCTTCAGCTTTTCCCCCTCCCCTCTGAGAGCTGTCAGTCTGTTCCCTCTCTTTATGAGTTTGTTTCTACTTTGTGTGTTTATTTTGTTCATTAGATTCCACATATAGGTGAAATCATATGGTATTTGTCTTTTTCCGACTGGCTTCTTTTACTTAGCATAATACTCTCCAGGTTCATCCATGCTGTCACAAAAGGTAAGATTTCTTTTTATGGCCGAGTAGTATTCCATCTTTTAAATGTACCACTGCGTTTTTATCCACTCATCTACCAATGGACACTTAGGCTGCTTCCAAATTTTAGCTATTGTAAATAATGCTGCAATGAACATCGGGGTGCATATATTCTTTCGAATTAGTGTTTTGGGCTTCTTCGTATATATTCCCATCAGTAAAGGCACTGGGTCATAAGGCAGTTCCACTTTTAATTTTTTGAGGTAACTCCATACTACTTTCCACAGTGGCTACATCAACGTGCATTCAGTCTGCCTTTGTTTCCTATTCAGAGTAGATACATCTTTCTTTCTTTTTTTTAACTACAATCAGCTGCTCTATATAATGTAAAACACAAACTATTGACTCTATATTTTTTTCAGTTTCTGTATGTCATTTCCTCACCATAGGATGCTTACTTTTGTAGTTCAGTTAATCATCCACGAACAATTCTCAGGCCAGAAGGCTACTTGATGCTAATCCAAGTAAGTAATCATCGGTAAAGAGCTAGAATGGTTAAAAACGCAGATGAAAGAAAAACACCATATGATCTCATTCATTTATGGATAATAAAGAACATTATAACCTGATGAACAAAAAGATAGATACAGAGGCAGAGAAGCATTGAACAGACTGTCAAATTACAGTGGGAAGGCTGGGGAGTGTTGTGGGTGGCGGGGAGGTAAGAGATCAACCGAAGGACTTGTATGCATACATATAAGCATATCCAATGGACATTGGGGGGTGGGATGAGGGCATATGCCGGGTGGTAAGAGATGCCGGGGGAAGGTCAATGGGGTAAAAAAAAGGAGACATATGTACTACTATCGGTAATACTTTAAACAATAAAACAAAATTAAGAAAAAAACAAAACAAACAAACAAAAAAACACAGATGTAAAAGTAAGAAAAATATAGATTTGGATCCTGACACCAGGTCATCTATAACACTAATATTTCTTGTGAATACTGAATGACTTTAAATATAACATGCTGAAAAATTAATAGCAAATTTTATAACGTTAATTATTGCTTTGAGTCAAAAGTTCAAACTATTCAGAAACTAACTTAGGAAGCTTTGCAACTTGAATACAAGCTATTATTTGTTTGCATTCAATTAAGGTAATAAAGATTCATTTTATTTGAAATTCTATTGCCTGTGCATTCAGTTCCTAAAATTAGGACTTTGATTAGACACATAACATGATGATAAAACAAAAGTAATGAAATAAGAAGTATTCAAATCTAGACTGTCTATTCAACAACACTGCACTATTCTACAGAGCATAGATCCATATGTAAGGTGTCCCAAAAATGTACACACACACTTTGAATAATTACAAAGGCAGTGTTTATTAACATACATTTCATTGTCAAAATTGAGCTACCAGTTGTTATGGCCTGTATACATTTTTTGGGACACCCTATATATGTAGACATGTATATTTGTAGACACACACGCCATTAGATAAAATATATGTGTGGTTAAAAAAAAACTGTTTGTGATCCTGGTACCTTTGTTTTGGGATCACTTTTAATAAAGATATTGACATTACATGTTAAGAATAAAATATGTTCATCTGAATCTCTCCTTAATTATCTAGGTACGGTCATTGAGTAGCTGACAGATTTGATAGCTGTGGTGTCTCCCAGAGGATAATGCTCTCATAGTCAGTGAACACAATTGATCCTGTTTTCTGTCTCTCTCAGCTCTCTGTGGCTTTCCACATATTTCGTGTTGGCCCATCTAACTTAGAAATTGATTTGGAGCATCACCACAGGACAGATCACATCTTCTTAGAATAACCAAGCAAGGAAAGTCACCCAGCATAGCCTGGAAGCAAGAGACAAAGATTGTTTTCACAGCATCACTGAGCACAAGGCCAAACCCTGAACACAATTCTGAAATGTGTAACATTGGCCACCGCATTATCCATTCATCTGTTCTCTTCCACCCCTCCCTTTCATTATCCCCTTCTCTCCCTTTCACTTTTGCCCTTTTAAAATGTCTTATCAGAAAAGAATGGGGGGGGGGGGCAGGGGAGTCTGACTGACAAACAGAAAAGAAAATGCTAGGCACATCAGGACTTTTGGCTTCTGGATGATGTTATATGTAGACCAATCTCATTTTTAGAGAGAAAAGAAACAAGCCATGTTCACAGATGCTAATTTGTCCTTCCAGTTCTGTTCCTGATTAGTGACTTTGAAGTTGTTGATTGTCCTGGCTGACATTAGTTTCTCAATTGGAAAGTGAGCTGAACTCTTATCAAAAGTGTTGAAAGCACCTCTAGGGAGCCCTGGGGGAGTCTCTGAAGCCTCATGGTGCCATTATTGAATGAAAAGTCAGGGGCCATCCATTAAATATAATTTCAAAACAAAGCATTATCTACCTCAAAATTGAATGAGGGACTCTTTATCTCACAGCATGTTTAAACTCTATTATATTGAAAACTACATTTTAACCTAGGATTTCAGTGATGCTTAGACTAAATTTTAGGCACATTTATGATACCTTAGACTTTCAGATTTCTCAGGAGCAACTTCAATGACTGAGAACGGGGGAGTGCATCCATGAGATAAGGAAGTAGTTTGTTTTTTTTTTCTTTCAAAGGAGTCACAAATTTCAACCTCTTAATGTAAACCATTTTAACATGTGTTTTGATTCCATGTAAATATCCCATCTACAGTGTTACTTTCCTTTTTGAAGGTAATAAACTGCTGGAAGCCGATCCACCCTGGCTGCTTGAGGCAGTCTGTGCAGGGATGTTTCAAGGGACCTTGAAATGGAGATGAGAAACGCCCTAGCCTTTGGAATGGAATGGATGGGATTAAGATCAAATAGGATAAATGCAGATGTAAGAGGACAATAGGGGAAGGAACCTGGCTAGGAAAAGAAAGGTTGTTTCCCCAGGTGAGGATTTTTATCAGTAAACCCTTTAACTGAGTGTCAGAGGGGTGGTTGGTCGCTTTGATCTTTGCTTGGAGTGACCTCCTTCAGTTACCTCCTTGTAGCTTAGTGGAACAATAGAGTAACCTTTGAATGGAGATGGGAAGCCCCCTGGCCTTTTGTATAGAATGGATAGGATTGGGACCAAATAGTATATATACAGATGTTAGATGACAATAAAAAAAAAAAAGGGAACCTAGCTATGATGATCACCTGAACACTGCCTCCTTGTCATTCATTCTGTCATTCATTCTGTCATTCCCTCTTCCCCGACTCTGTCCACACCTTTGGGAACCCCTGGACCTGCTGGGGCTGGACCCCAGCAATAAGGTTGAATAAAGGGTAAGAAAAGCTGGGGGAAAAAAGAAAAGATAACAGGTTAATGCTTTAACCTCACATCACCTGGAAGCACTGAAAAAGCAGAGGAGCATGCATTTAAGACTTTTCAGATGGAAAGGATGTTTGTAAATTAGTAAGATCAACATGAACATGAAACTTTGGGCAACAGTTGGGTTTTTGAAAGCAAATACAAGCACATGTCTTCCATGAAGAGAAATCACTCTATTCTCCTCCTACATCTTAATATCTCATGAACAGAGATTACAATCTTGAATTTGGTTGGGAGGCATGTTTGTGAAACAAAAAGAGCACTTTGTATGCAAAACTTCACTTCTATTTTATAGCTATTGACAATATTGGCATCATTTCTTGGTAATGGAACGTTTTCCAACATGTTAAAGTAAAATCTAAGTTTAGGGAAATGCTAATGTTTAATTTCACTTTAATTTTATCACTTAAAGTGTAACATATAATTTTATTAGGAAATCATCTCCAATGCTCTACGATAAAACTGGGAATAATTTTCAGTGTGTGAATTTCATTTGGAAATATTTCAGGAGCATACAAAGAAGTTCAAAGCTGATTTTTTATTATCTTTGTTTACCTTTTAGTTCTTTTTTTTCTTTTTTTTATGCTAGAAATAGAAAAAAGCAAAACTTTTAGTTCTGTCTACCTATGAGAAGAATGGTAGGAACCTCTTATCCAAAATGTAGAAGTTAAATCCTGGCCCTGAGTTTAACAGCTTTAGTAAGGTGTAATGAATCCAACTGGAGACTATGATAGTTCATACAGCCTCTTAGTGGATGACAAGAGCAATGAACCCATCGTTCTAAAGCCGTGGTTCTCAACCTTCCTAATGCCGCGACCCTTTAATACAGTTTCTCATGTTATGGTGACCCCCAACCATAAAATTACTTTCGTTGCTACTTCATAACTGTAATTTTGCTACTGTTATGAATCATAATGTAAATATCTGATATGCAGGATGTATTTTCATTGTTCGCAACCCACAGGTTGAGAACTGAATCTGTGTTAGTGCATCACCAGTTGATTGGCAGTCATCTATTTCCCATATTACACATACAATTAAATTATTTTGCATACTTTGTGGCCTATGATGTAGAAATTAAAAGGTCATGATGTTATGGGTTGGCTCAACGAGATAGACCACCGACTCAGAATTTAAATTTGAAAGCCGTTTATTAAGCTGGCCAGCTGACCACAGCCCGTACCTTCCCCTCTGGGAAGTCTCATGGCATGTGGCAAAGAGCAAGTGTGCATTATGATTTTTATAGCAAAACAGTGTTACCTTAGAAGCTCACAGAAAGTTCATAAGCACAAAGGGGGGGGGGGGTAAACAGAGTCACACCTGACTGGTCTAAGACAATCTAGCAATTTTTCTTCCATGGTTTCTAATCCTGCAACCCCCCTCCATACGTCAGTCCCTCCTCCCAGCACATACACAATCCTCATATCCTGGCAACACAATCCTTCCCCATACGTCAGTCCCCCCTCCCAGCACATTCTGTAACATTCTGTAACCCTTCCATGGCGCAGTCCCTCACCCTAGCACATTCCCTACTGGTCTTATGCCCGAATCAAATCTTTGATTCAGTGCCTTCCTCTACAATATGAAATTGAGGAAGCATTTGGCAATGCAGGGATCAAGCCACCGGGGAAGAATCTGGCATTTGATGGTGAAGAATTGGCCAGGGTCTCGGCCACTGACATAGAGTCTTAGTTCCCATGTCTTTCTCCTTCCCATTGGTCAGTTCACCAGTGAGAGGCATGAGGAGGACGGGGTTACAATTTCTAGTGCCTCTTTCCTGCAACTTTGATGGTGGTTGGAGTGCTCAGCACCACCTGGTAGGGTCCATCCCATCTAGTTTCCAGGCTGCCAGAATCGTGACGTTTCACCCAGACGAGATCACCCAGAGAGAAGGCAGGTTGTGTTGGACTGGTTCTCGGTGCGTCCTCCTCCCGTGCGGCTCTCACCACCCGTTGTGCTGACGTGGCGCTGCTCTGCAAAGCCTGTAAGGACTTAAGCAAACTTTGGGTAGACGGCTGGGCAATTTCTTCCTTCCCCAACCTGGGCACCAATGGCAGCGGTTGCCCAAACATTATCTCAAAAAGGAGTTAGCCCTTGGATGTATGGGGTGTACCTAGCTCTGAGGAGAGCAAAAGGAAGGAGACTTAACCAGTTTTCGCCAGTCTCTAATTTTAACTTAGTTAATGTTTTCTTTAAGATCCAATTTATCCTCTCTACCTGTCCAGAACTCTGTGGTCTACAAACACAATGCAATTTTCAAGTAACTCTTAGGGCCTTAACTATGGATTGTAACATTGGCGATAAACGCCAGGCCATCGTCGGACCCCATGTATAGTGGCAGGCTAAACCGGGGGACAATTTCGGTGAGGAGTTTTCTAATTACTACCTGTGCTGTCTCTGCCTTGGTTGGGTATGCCTCAGGTCAGCCAGAGAAGGTATCAATGAAAACCAGCAAGTATTTATACCCTCCTTGTCCTCCTGGTATCTCGGTGAAGTCCACTTCCCAGTGTTCTCCGGGGTTCTGACCTCGGAATCGCTGTCCCAGTGCGGCCACAACAGGGGGCCCTTGATTCACCCGGGCACACACTTGGCACCTTCTAGCCAACTCTTGAGATATTTTCTGGAGCCCTGGGATGTAAAATTCTCTTCCCAGTAGTTCTGATAGCTACATTCCCCCAGGTGGGTGCTCTGGTGGGTCTGGGAAGCGATGGTCCGCCCCAGGGCTTCTGGCATTATAGGCCTCCCATCTGGCAGAATTAGCCATCCAGCCTCTCCTTCCCGGGCCCTTAGTTTCTCAGCTAGCCTCTGCTCCTCTGGCAGATGAGTAGGCTTCTCTGGGAGCCTTCATGCTGGCAGGGCTACGAGAACTTCTAGTGGCCCTACTGGTCTTTTAGTCAATTCCTTGGCCCTCTATGGCTGCCAGGTGGTTAAGTATCTCAGGAGCTTTTTCCTTTCCTTCTGAGGTCAGGAGACTTCTTTAAGGTGGCTCCCGTCGTCCTCCTGTAAAGGCAGTGTGAGGAGATATATTCCTGTAGTCC
>NW_005871523.1:465260-493905 GCF_000147115.1 Myotis lucifugus | reverse complement strand
AACCGGGCTGGACTTCCCCTCGCAAAACACCGCTAATATCCAAAAGCCGCTTCCGCGCTCCTACACCCACGAGTTTCGGCTAGGTCTGAATCCAGACTCTCTCTCTTTGGGAGATTTCAAAACGACTGATGCTCCAAGGTCCAGGGTGAGGTCCCTTTTCTTAACTCTGTTTATTAGTTACAAGGGCCGCTGCTTTCCTTGTCTTCCCACCAGTCCCCTTTATGGCAGAACAGCAACCAGGCCTCTTTGAAGGGAGTGTACTGGAAGGGGATATCAGCCCCTCCTCTTCCAGCAGCAACAGGTACTAAACCCTTTCAGTACATTTGCAAACAGGGAGCTTTTACTAGCTCTATCTGCAGCTTTCATAGATCCCAGGCTTGCTGCTCTATTCCTGGGGCTGTAGGAAGACTAGTACCAGTCACTGGCTTCTGGCTTAACTGCTGTAGCCTGCAAGCCAAAGGCCCAAGTCTTGTACTGCTTGTTGTAAAACACTCATTTCTCACTGGGCAGCAGCATCGAGGCAGCTCTAGTGTTAGGTAAATTTCTGCTGTTCTCTATATTCTCGCTGCTGCTGCTGCTGCTTCTTTTTTCAGGGCCACTGCAGGTAGCTCAGGCATCCAGCCCCCCTTCTTTGATCATTCACTCCCCAATCTGGTGTGGAGCTGGGAATCGCGCCTCGGTCTTCCCTAGCTCTCGCAGAGGACTGCATGTATTACTCCATAGCTAGAGGGCCGGCTCTGCGTAGTGGCTTCATAGGATCTGCAGGCCTGGCGGATGTTGCAAGGTCCTGCAGGTTCTCCCCCTCCCCCTCCCCATACGCTGTCCCTGTCTAGTATGGGCCGGACTGAAGGGGTTGAAGTACGACAAAACCCCTCCCGTCGGTGGGTGCGGAGAAAAGACAATTGGCATCGGGGGAGGCAGGGGCTCCGGGTCAAGAGTTGGTGGCGTGGCCTGGGCCTGAGGCCCAGGCTCACCCAGATCTGGTGCCAGGGGACCATAGGGGGCGGCCGGCTAATGGGTTCTTCCTGCTCTCCCTGAAGGACCAGGGGAGCCTTTCCCTTCTGGGGCCCGGCCAAAAGAATTGTCTGTCTCTGTCCCAATTTTCCCTCGGGAGGCAAGCCCTCATTTACCGGGGTTTCTTGGACAATATGTCAACCCAAACCTGAATATAAGGAATTTTATTAGGATGCCCTGGGTGGCCGTGTATGATGTAATGGACCCGGTAGGCAGTGGTCAGATCAAAAGACCCTGCATCTGGCCACCCCTCCTGGAAAGTGGGCCACTCCCATTCATAGAATTGCTGTAAATCAAAAGCATTAACATTATAACCTTTAAATCTACCCTAGAACTTCAGTTTAATACAGTAAATTACAACCTAGGTAAGAGCAGCTGATAGACAGAAATCTTTATTAACTAAGTGAGCTGTTTCTCCTTAACAGTGAGCAAAAGACTCTGAGAAAAATAATTCTCGCAGCTGCCGAGAGACTTTGCAGACTGCTAAGGGGCCAGCCCAAACGTTCATCCAAGCGTATCAACAGAAAGCAGAATAAATCAAAGTAGCTCTTACTTTACATAGACCAGTAATGATTTACACTTTCTTAATAGACCAGCCCAGGCTGAAGCTGTATCCAGTCTCCCTTCTCTGTAGTAATTTGGCCAGTCCCACACAAACAAACTTTGCCCCGACCCCATGATGATCGGTGGCGAGAGACAGACAAGGGAAGGGGTGACCTGTTTTCACAGATCCTCACGCAGATGCCCGCCTGGCCGCGTCCCTTGGGAGCTTAGATTCGTCGTAGCTAAGGTGCACCCGTATAAACCCCGGGCCTGGTCACCTCCATGTGGGGGTGAGTCACCGTTATGCCATATGACGAATCGTGGAACCGCAGGTTGGGGCCCACTCGGACTCCGTAACCGAAGTCGTGGAGCCACATAAAGGAGAGGAGAGGGCAGGCCCCCTCCCTCCACACTTACACACTTTCACCAGACATTCACTCAGAGTTTAAACAATCCACCCAGTTCCTAACAAATTCCTAATTCCTGAGGGAGCTCTATAGCTTCCCGGGAGGTGATCAAGCTCCCCTTCCAATCACCCGGAGTGGGCCTGACTGATAGGGGGTCGACAAAGATGACTGACCCTATCCCATTTGACAAAGACAAAGACAACAAAGAACAAAGACAAAATAAATCAGCCAAATGCAACCTAAGGTTGCCCGGAACCTGCAGCTTGCTCCTTGAAGTCCTGAAAATTTTCAAAAAACATTGCAGCAGGGTGTACACAGAAGCAGACAACTCTTTGACAACAAATACCAAGACAAACAAATACCAGACAGACAAACCCAGTGCAGCCTACAGCCGCACGAACCAGGGACCCCGGCCACCGTCGTGGCCGCGGGTCAGGACCAGGAGTACCGCTGCGTCCAGCCCTCCGTATAGGTCCTTCCGTGGGACGTCCCAATTCCTGTTTAACGACCGGTCCCTTACCTCTCTCGAGAGTCCAGGTGGCTTGGTTTCCGAATTGAAAGTTTTGGGTGGACTGGAGGCCTCCTTGGTAATCGTTCTCCACAGGTGTGGGGTATCTTGGTGAGTGCCCGGCAACAAGTGGGGGGAGAGCCTCCTGCCTTGAATAGGGGGTCCCTCTCCTCTCTGCGTTCCGGGGGAGAGCCTCCTGCTAAACAAGCGGTCGCTCTCACCCCTGCCGGGGGAGAGCCTCCTGCCTTAAATAGGGGGGTCCCTCTCCTGTATCTCGGGTATCTCGCTGCCGGCCTCCAAATGTTATGGGTTGGCTCAACGAGATAGACCACCGACTCAGAATTTAAATTTGAAAGCCGTTTATTAAGCTGGCCAGCTGACCACAGCCCGTACCTTCCCCCTCTGGGAAGTCTCATGGCATGTGGCAAAGAGCAAGTGTGCATTATGATTTTTATAGCAAAACAGTGTTACCTTAGAAGCTCACAGAAAGTTCATAAGCACAAAGGGGGGGGGGGTAAACAGAGTCACACCTGACTGGTCTAAGACAATCTAGCAATTTTTCTTCCATGGTTTCTAATCCTGCAACCCCCCTCCATACGTCAGTCCCTCCTCCCAGCACATACACAATCCTCATATCCTGGCAACACAATCCTTCCCCATACGTCAGTCCCCCCTCCCAGCACATTCTGTAACATTCTGTAACCCTTCCATGGCGCAGTCCCTCACCCTAGCACAATGAAAAGAAAATGTTCTAGTAAAAAAATATACTTCATGGGTTTTCTGTCTTCAATTCATAAAGTAATTACTATTTCAAAGTAAAATAGCAACTGGTTGTCAGCTTAAATAATTTATCTCCCAAAATCTTACTAACAAAAAATCAATAATACTTTTTTTCCCTTGCATTTTTGTGCATAATTGTAATCATCTTGTATTAACCAAGGTAAAGTATATATGCCTTTTAGTAAAACCAAATAGCTTGTGTGATTCATATGGTGTTTACTTGTAAATTTCAAGAGACTCACTAAACGTAACTGTTAGAACCAACAAATAAAGTGAGCTTTCATTAGAAAACATCAGTAACTTTTAAACAGTATTTCTTATCTGTCAGATTAACACACTTCAATGTCAAGGCTGTGAGAAAACAGGCACTCTCAATCATTAGGGGAACAAGACAATCATTTTGTTGTTGTTAATCCTCACCCAAGGATATTTTCCCATTGATTTTTAGAGAGAGTGGAAGAGAGGAAGAGAGGGAGGAAGAGAAAGAGAGAAAGAGATATGAGAGAGATGCATTGATTGGTTGCCTCCCACACACACCCCAACCTGCAACTGAGGTACATGCCTTTGACCATGGATCGGACCCACATCCCTTCTGTTCAAGGGCTGATGCTCTAACCATTGAATCACATTGGTCAGGACAGAACAATTTCTAACTAAATTATGCAAGCATTTATTTTTGTCCCAGTAATTTAAGTCTGTAGTTTACTTCCACATATATAAAACAACATGCAGAATTTTATTTACTGTCATATTTTTAATTTAAGAATACTTAGGAGACTAGTTAAATAGACAAAGATATATGTATTTAGTGGAATATTTTACATAGAAAGAAATAAAATTACATATGCACATAGGTTGACTTCTAAGTTATATTATTGAATATAAAAGCAAGGTACCAAAACCTGTGTATATGTATTTTCTGAGACTCACATGGGAGAATGAGTGAAATTTATTGGCATGGAATTAAACCACTGAGTTTCAAGGTCCCATCTTCCTCTGCCCCACTAAGGAAAAGTCCAGCTATGTCTTCATCAGAGCAAGGATTAAAACCAATGCCCAGAGTTTCCTCTCCATATCTGCACAGTCCAGTCCAGCCTCAGGTTAGCTTAACTTATGTTTCCAGCTGCAGCATATTTTTGGGGCCACATGGCAATGGAGGGAATGCAGGCAAGTGAAAGGAGCAAGAATGAAGCATGAAGCAAGAGGTACAAGAGAGAGAAGATTCCTTTGGGCATTATGTATTCACAAATGTTCTCCCTCTTGCATTGGCTCCACCTCTCTGGCAAATTATCTTTGTTCCCAGGTTAGACTGACAGAAAAGCACCTTTTTACATCATCCCCACTCACTGGGTATGTCCAGTCCCTCCACCCAGTTATCTGCAGGGAATGGACCAGTGGTTTTCTGTGGTGAGTGTTAAATGGCAGCATCCTGGTGCAGCTGACTAGAAAACCATGAGTGTTTGGTCTTCCCTTTGATTTCTTCCTATTATTAATAACTAGCTAATTACAATGATAACACTTCCATTCTTAAAACAGTTGCTACTTTTATTGTGAACAATATATTTATTGCCACACTGATTAGTTTACTTAAAATATATTTTTGAAGGATCAGAGGACACTGTTTGATTGTTTTCATAAGTAGACAATTGGCACTTTAGTCATCCTCTAAATTAGAAGCATATTTCTCATTAAATGTTGATTTGTAGTGAGATGTTCATCTCCCTCCTCCCCTCCCCCCCAAAGTAGACTGTTTCTAGCACATTCACATAATATATTAGATATATGGTTGATATATATACCAGAAATGTCTACCTAGCAGACATAAAGTATCATGATTACATTCATTATAATATATTCTTAAATCCATGCTAAGGTTTTATTTATCACTTAAAATGAAATGGAATATTATTCAATTTCTTTTAGACTTTGTCTTTAAAATATTCTAGGTTTTTATTTCAGTAATTCATAATGCAATTAAGTTTTATAATATAGGCACCCAATTGATTTACTTTCTAAAAATGTGTTAGACATCTTAATTATTTTTTCACTTTTTAATAAAATTGAAGTACTTATAAGAAAGCTATTTTTAAAAAGAAGAAAAATGCAAAAACTAAGTAAGCCAAAATTTAAACTTTGAAAGCATCAAAAACAATTAGAAATAATGAATAAATTGAAAGATACTTACACAGTACACATATTTATAAAGCATCTCCCATGAAGTAGACTTAAGGAAAAATATGTAAATATGTGTTATATTCACTTACCCTCCAAAAGATCATAGCATTTTTTCTGTTTTTTTTTTTCCTCCTTGGTAACAAATAAACCAATGAAAATTCAATACTACACTGGGTTAGCTTTAATGGTCTCAGGGATGTATACAGTGTCTGACAGAGAATTAAAGGGCATGATTTTGCCCCAACCAAATTTCCTTTTAGGACACTATCTTTGAGACTATAGCTCAGCTTTGTCTCTATTAACATCTGCTTTTATTGTGGGGGGGGAGGTGTTTGTGTGAACTAATATATTTCTATCCTATCGCCTAATATGTATTACATTTATTTATTTATTTTTTAAGTTTACCATCTCCAGGCATCAGTATTCTTGGCAGTAGGGGGCTGAACCACCACCAGCCAGTCAGTCAAAGATGGTTGAGCCCCTTCTCATAATTCTGTGAGATCCTTTTTGCTTGTGGGTGACAAAAACTCACTCTGATTTAGGCCAGAAGAATTGTTTGGCCCAGGAAATAAAACCATCTGAAGAACAAGAGTTAGTTCAGTTGGACCCTAAGGACAGAGATTAAGGGCAACAATGCCAGGATTCTCCATATCTAAATATCAGTCTGACTCTACATGCTGGTTTTATTTGTTCCTTCTAGCCCACATCTTCACAGCCTCACCATCCAGTAGAAGGACTTGCTTTCTTTAGTTTCAATTTTAAAATTCTCAGGGAAGTAATTGCATTAATCTGGAAGTCGGGGAGGAAACATTCCCATCTATGGTGCCATGGAAGCTGAATACAGTCACTGACCATCTCCCTTATATCATGTGACATAAAGTCAGAACAAGAAGAGCTCTTTAAAAAAACAGGAAGGCCTTGACCGGTTTAGCTCAGTGGATAGAGCGTCGGCCTGCGGACTGAAGGGTCCCAGGTTCGATTCCGGTCAAGGGCATGTACCTTGGTTGCGGGCACATCCCCAATAGGAGGTGTGCAGGAGTCAGCTGATTGATGTTTCTAACTCTCTATCCCTCTCCTTTCCTCTCTGTAAAAAATCAATAAAATATATTTTAAAAAAAACAACAGGAAGGCAGCTGGGCAAAATGAATTAATTACTTTGAAAATAACACATTTGCATCAAATAGAATATTTTACAAAGTGCTTTCACATCCCATAGCTCTCTAAAAGAGCTGAATCATTTGTAACAAAAATATTTTGGAAATGGTAAACTGTGAAAGGCTTAAATGATTTACAAAGTTGACACACACAGTAAATGCCAGAGCTCAGACTACAGCTCAGAGTTTAAACATTGATGATACCCATGCTCTCTCCACATTTCAGATTTGGTGCTCACATCACATACTCAGACATTCAAAATCATGGATTCACAAATCTCTTAATATGAGGGGCTTAATACTAATCACACAAAGGAATACTGTTCAAAGAAAAACAGAATAAGGAGCTGAATGACAGAAATTTTAAAAATCTCACTCTGCTGCTTCTGACCTCCATCTCCCTCTAACCACAACTATTTCCTAAGTTGGCTGACAAACTTAGTGACTTAAAACAACAAACATTTCTTACATTTCAGTTCTGGAGATCAGAAGGCCAGAATGGGTCTGACTGAACTAGATTTATTGCTATTCCCCACCTTCTGCTTGTTTGGGTTTATTTTGCTCTTTAATTTTATTTCATTTTATTTTTGTAAGTTCTTAAAACTGTTGCAGAGTTTACTAATTTGAGACCTTTATTGTTTTCTAGCACAAGCATTTACCATTATACATTTACTACTAAACACTGCTTTAGCTACATTCTACACATTTTTGATATTGTGTTTATAATTTTTTAATTTAAAATATTTTAAAATTTCTTTTGAGATCCCTTTTTGATACATAGGTTATTTAGAAGTGATTTGATTATTTCTAATTATATTGGTATTTCTACATATCTTTCTCATGACTATTTATTTATTTTTGTTGTTGTTGAATGTATTTTTATTGATTTCAGAGAGGAAGGAAGTGGGAGAGACAGATAGAAAAATCAATGATGAGAAAGAATCATTGATCAGCTGCCTCCTGCACACCCCCTCCTGGGGCTGAGACCTCAACCCGGGCATGTGCCTTGACCGGGAATCAAACCATGACCTCCTGGTTCATAGGTCGATGTTCAAACACTGAGCCATGCTGGCCAGGACTTATTTCTGATTTAATAACCTTATAGTCTGAGAATACTTTTTTGAAAGATTTAATTATTTTAGGTTGTTGATGTTAATTTTATAGCTCAGAAAAGGATTATGTTGGAGAATGTTTCATGTGTATGTGAAAGCAAGTATATTTTGCTGCTGTTGTGCAGATTGTCCCATACACGATAATTCTGCCTAGTTATTTGGGGATATGGTCTTCTGTCATATTACCAATTTTTGATCTACTGATGACTGAAAGAGGAATTTTGAAATCTACTATTATAATCTTGATTTGTCTACTTAATTGTTAAGTTCTATCAATTTTATCTCAGGTATTTTGATTATTTGTTAGATTCATATACAATTAAGAATATTATCCTATATAATGAAAGGTTAATATGCAAATTGACTGAAAGTCGGAACGACCATTTGCTATGACACACACTGACCACCAGGGGGCAGAAGCTTAACCAGGAGCTGCCCCCCTGTGGTCAGTGCATTCCCACAGGGGGAGTACCGCTCAGCCAGAAGCCAGGCTCAGGGCTGGCAAGTGCAGTGGTGGTGGTGGGAGCCTCTCCCGCATCTGCGACAGCACTAAGGACCCCTTGGGGGATATCTGCCAAGAGGTCCCGAACTGCAAGAGGGCACAGGCCAGACTGAGGGACCCTCCCCCGCCAGTGCATGAATGTCATGCATGGGGCCTCTAGTTGTCTTATGAACATTATATGATGTTCTTTATATCTGATAATATTTTGTGCTCTGAAGTTGTATTAGTTTCTATTACTGCTGTAACAGATAACTACAACCTTAATGGCTCACAACAATGCATCCTTATCTTACATTTCTGTGGGACTGAATTCTGAAGTCAGTTTCACTAGGGCTAAATTCAAGGTGCCACTAGAGCTGCATTCCTTCTGAAGGCCTTAGGGGAAAATGCAATGGCCTTGCCTTTTCCAGCTTCCAGAGGCTCCCAGCTTTTCTGCCTCAGCCCTTTCCTTTCTCTTCAAAGGCAGTAGTTTAGCATCTTTAAATCTTTGTTTTTCTGTGACCTTCATTTTAATCACATTTTCTTCTCTAACTCCTCTGTCTCCCCCTTCCATCTTTTAAGGCCTTTTGTGCTTACATTGGACTCACCTGGACAATCAAGACTCACCTCCCTATGTTCACAGTCTTAATTTAATCACATGAGCAAAGTCCCTTTGCCAAGTAATACATATTCACAGACTTGGGGGATTAGAACATAATCATCTTTGGAAGGACCATTATTCTGTGTAATGCAGAAATCTACTTTACCTGATATTAATATAGGTCTATGAGCATTTATGCCTTTTCTTTCCTTTTCATTTTAATCTATGTCTTTATATTTACAGTGAGTTTCATGTAGACAGGTGATCCTTGTCTCTTTACTCAAATAATCTGTCTTTTAGCTGTTATGTTTACACAATTCACATGTAAGGTGATTATTAGTACGATCAATTAAATTCAACCACTTTCTTAGCTATATTCAACTTGTGCCATCTGTTCTTTGCTTTTTTCCCTCTTCTTTAATTAAGCCTTCTCTGGCTGAATTCCAAACTTTTTGTGCTCTGTTTTCTCTCCTCTACTGTCATATTATTTATATCTTATGAAAACACAGATTACAATATTTTTAAATATATTTTATTGATTTCAGAGAGGAAGGGAGAGGGAAAGAGAGATAGAAACATCAATGATGAGAGAGAATCATTGATTGGCTGCCTCTTGCACACCCCACATTGGGGATAGAGCCCACAACCTGGGCATGTGTCCTGACCTGGAATTGAACTGTGACTTCCTGATTCATAGGTCGATGTTCAATCATTGAGACATGCCAGCCAGGCTGAGGTAAATAATCTTAAAGCCTGGAAATTGTCACAACACTTCAACTAGGCTCTGTTATGAGTGTTTGACTTAATCTAGTTAGGAGTTTAGTTTTGAGGGTTTCTACTGCTATGGTTATCTCAGTGCACCTCACACTTTGCATACTGTAGTAATATGTTGGTTATTGGTGGGGTAAGTTTTCTTGACCATGTCTGTTAGAGTCTGAGCTTAAATCTCCCTATACATCAAACATGGTAATCCTCTATTCTCTACTTCTACCCTTTCTTTCTCCATATGGGATGATGCTTTTATTTGTTATTTACGGCTTATTAGTTTGGTAGCAGGCGTCTCTTATTCTGATAAGATTAAGCTTTTGACAAGCACTATGTCCCGGGGACTCATGGGTATGGACCTCTTATTTCTTTTTTTAAAAATATATTTTATTGATTTTTTACAGAGAGGAAGGGAGAGGGATAGAGAGTTAGAAACATCGATGAGAGAGAAACATTGATCAGCTGCCTCCTGCACACCCACCACTGGGGATTTGCCCACAACCAAGATACATGCCCTTGACCAGAATCGAACCTGGGACCCTTCAGTCCGCAGGCCAACTCTCTATCCACTGAGCCAAACCGGTTAAGGCTGGACCTCTTATTTTTTCTACCCTTTCTTTAGCCACACTTATGAGTCTAACCTATAAACCCACTTCTCCACTAGAAACAGGATATTTTTCGGGTGTTCCCTTTCCCAGCTGCCATGAGTTTATACTGGTGCCCAAGAAAAGCACTGTTTGTTTTTCTCTTCCCCTCAAGTTCAGACGTCCTCCCCCACAAAGATGGTATAAGGGCTTTGGATCTGGAAAGAGAGTCTTGCCCTTCACATACAGCTTCTCTTCCCTCTCAAAGGACAACACACTGTGTAATACTTAGTATTCTCTCCGGTAGATTCAGTGAGAAGGCAGTAGTTCACAGAGAAAGAATAAGCAAAAGGCTTTGGGGCTCCCATTCATTCAGCAGCCTCCTGGGGTCTCACCCTGTCTCATCAGCTTGACTTCCATGTTCATCAAGGTCACCAACACTTTTATCCGAACTTTGCTTACCTGTGTTCAGTTGTATTCTTCTACTCTACGTGAGCAAGTGCTTCAATTTCATCTCTCCCTGTAGGTCTCTGTCTCTATATGACTTGAGGCTAATTGCTGCTCTGTGACCTTAGAGGTCTATGGGTTTTTAAAAAAGTGAATTTGAAGTTAACATTATTTATTGTTTGATGAGAGCCACATTCCTTTTAGCTGTCTGTATCATGCAGTGGAAGCCAGAGGTACTCATCTTTTATTTTTAAAACAATAATACAGATTCTGTTAATGATTTGAAAGTTAAACTGTTTTGAAAAGACTTCCAGGTTCCTTAATGGAGTACATAATTCTTTACCTCTGTGATCTCAACTCCCATGAATTTAAATATATGTCCAGTTCAGAAGACTCTCTTATGTGTACATGTGGCTTCCTAATAAAAACTTGATTTTTTCATGGATTTACATCATATACTAGAATTTAAAATGTGCATACAAATGTCTCTTGACCTTGACCTGAGACACCTCATAATGTCTCACTCTTGTCTTAATATCCAAAAATGGCACAACTAATTTTAGAATTTAATATAAACACATCTACTGGGAACGTCACATTAACAGGACATTGATGCAAATAAAAAATAATTATAAACTTTGTCGGATGCTCTCAAGGAAAGTTACAGAAGTAAAATGAAGAGAGGCCTATGTATGGAGCGCCTTGCTTTAGAAACGGGACACATCCTTCTACTTCAGAAAAGTCCCACAGAGCCTGTTTCAGAGAACTAGCAGGAACTGAGTGAGGGAAAGTGGGACCAGCAGGTACAGGTAGATTATTGAAACTACAGCTTTTCATATTTTACAGAAAAAGGCCTCTAGGGGCAGTCTAAATATGTTGTATCTGTGTAACTTGTACAATTGTAAGTCATAGTATAACATGTTGATAATGTACTACTCCATTATTACAAACAGGTCTTCTTGTGGGTTCAATTTTAATAGAGTGAACTTTTAGACAACTAAACTATTATTAAGAGGACTTAAACATTTTATCATGATTTTCAACATTTGTCACCAGCTGAAATGTAAAAATCTGAAGCAAGCCTAAACACAGTGGTTCAGTATGTCAAATACCTATTTTTGGCATATCATCCTTGACTTTAAATATCCTTTGCAATTACAGAATATGTTGCTCCATTTGATTTTACTCCGTTTTAAAAATAAAAAGAGACTGGAAAATGAAAAGGCAGATATATGCTAAGAATTTTAGGCATAAAAATAGAATACAATTTAAAAGTATGTTTAGATATCAAAATGATCATTACTCTCAAACCAATCTTTATTCTCAGGCTACATGCCTTTCATTAAAAAAATAAATTGGAAAATATTACAAAAATATCTGTGTAAACAAGTCATAAGTAATTAGACAAATGAACTATTTTTTAACTAGAGAAACTGAGCTACGTTGGCACTGAAAAATTAAAATTGTATGGGTTTTCTTGAGCGAGAGTGTGGGAAGGTAAAGAGTGAAATAAAAACATTTTTTAATTTGGGTTTGAGGCCTCCTACAGTTTCAGAAGGTGTAGTATCCTGTGCAGGATTGAGGGCTGCACTTGGTATATGGTTTCACTTTAGGTGTTAAGGAGAATTTCCTTCCTTGATACTTTTTTTTTAATGTTTCTCTTCCTTTGTAGTTTCCTAACCATTAGAGTGATAAAAAACTAAATTACATTAATTCAGTTATGAAACCAAAATATATTCATGCTAGGCTTGGGGTATATAGGAGTGTGTGTATTTGTGTGTGTTTTTTTGTTGTTGTTTGTGTTTTATGCAACATGAATGATATTGATGTACAGTGAAGAGTCACAGTTCTAGACTGCAGAATAGGATGGAAACAGTAAAAAGTGCTGGAAAGGTAGACTATTGTCTTTTGGTTATTACTAACTTAAAGAATGTTTCTATAGTTTACCAGGGGATTAACTAATTTGGGTTCAAAATCCAGCTAGTAATAAAATAAATATTCATTCTTGATTTTATTCTAGGTACATGATTGTGTTCAGACAAAATTTACAAGTGCTAAGTATTCAATCTACACATGAATGATGTGATTCCTCAGGACTTGGTCCTTCTACAAAACATAACAAAATGTTGGGGAGTTCTATATCTTTCACTCTAGTTGGGGAGTTTTATATCTTTGTAGATTCATAAGCCAACAGAGTTTAAATTATAAATCAATAAAATGTAAAAACTCCCCAGTCAGCATGGTTCAGTGGTTGAGCTTCCATCTATGAACCAGGAGGTCACAATTCAATTCTGGTCAGGGCACATGCCTGAGTTGCTGGCTCTATTCCCAGTAGGAGGTGTGCAGGAGGCAGCCAATCAATGATTCTCTCTCACTATTGATGTTTCTATCTCTCTCTCCCTCTCCCTTCCTCTCTGACATCAATAAAAATATAGTTTTTAAAAATAAAATAAAATGTAAAAACTATGAATAACAGCTCCAGAACCCAAGTTTAAGAGACCAATGAATTTTAGCTATCTAACCTGAATCCAGGCCAAGGAAGAGACTGTTTCCACACAATACACAAATGCCAGAAAATTATTTAACTAATTGTGAGTTTGATTTCATACACACACATAGACACACACACACACACACACACACACACACACCACAGTTAATGAAATATTTCATTATGGCTGTTTAACAAGAGCTTTCTATGTTTGATCAAAGCATCTAATGCAATTCAGATGTTATTTCTCTTAGCAGTCAGCTGATTGGGAACTTCCTTCAGGGATCTCTGAGTCTAACCCCATTAAAAACTTACTTTATGAAACGTGTTCTGCATAATTCATATTAACATAGGCTCTGTTTTCTGTAGTTATTATAGAGATATTGGGAATTCTTAATTAAACATCCAAGTGGTTTCATAACTTCTTGCAGCATGAGAAATCAAGAAAAGAATCTTCAGGAATTTAGAAAAACCATTGGAGTGTATTTCATTTTACCAATGTAGTAGGATAATTAATGACACTAATTAAGTTATTAGTTAATATTTAAACTCTTTGTATATTAATCATAGTTCCTATTTTGAGAATTTTCAATGGGCTACTAGGCTAATTGATTTTATGCCTTTTCTCATCTAATGTTTATACAAATCCAATTATATTTATATTGATACTATTTTACTAACAAGACAATAGAAGTTTAGACATGATTTTGAGAAAAGATACCAAGCTAGTAAATAATAGAGCTTGAAATTTATTGATAATGTACCTGACTCCTAAGACAATATTTTGAACAAAAGAAAATCCAGTGTACAAAGTCCTTGTCATTTTTTCACATATTGTCTTTCTTCTATGTCCAGGGACTCATTTGTTATCTTGACTTTCTGCTAGGTTTCAGGCTCAGAACTTTTTATTGTTTGAACTTGTGAGGGCCTATATTTTCTTGCTACTCTGAAGTTAAGCAGTGGAAGTTGAATTAGTCTGTGTTTTCTTAAATTTTTAAACATCTTTGCATTTTTAAGCAATATTGGTATTTTTTTTTGTAGAAACTCAAGTAAATGTATGCTTTCTTACGTAAAATTGTTTCCATGCTAAAAAATTATGATAATAGACATATACATAAAAGTCAAACTTATTGTAGAATAGTTTAAAAACAGTTAAATTTAAAGCTGTACAAAATAAACCCTGCACCATTCCATAACAGAACAACCTCACCTGTGGTAGCCAGCACACCTCTCTTGGAGCTGGGGCTCTCACCCACACCGCAGTGTCACCTGCTCAGGAGCTGCAATTTCTCCTCCGTACACTGGGGACCTGACCTCATGGGTATTCTGTTCCAGGGCAATAACTCATTTTCCACTTATGTCATATTTTCTAAGACATCAACTGGAAAAATTAGTAGGAAAATATGTTTCTCTTGATTTCACTACTTCTGAACGGACCTCAGAGCTGAACTACTTGTGTCTCAGTGTTGACATTTTTATATATTTTACCTGTTGGTTTTGTCTTCTCAGCTTGGATGAGTTCTACTAATGGGTCTGTATTTGCAATAGACATTATCAACAACTACCAAGTTGTGCCTGAACATACCAGCCTTCATGTTACTCTTAAGGTAATTACTTAGGATAGCCTAGCGTGTCAGATTACTTCTTTTCTCAGGGTAGAGCCATTGCATGCCCTCCCATCTGTGTTTGATTCCACTGATTGCCATAATTAATTACCAAAAAAAATGCACTTGTAGATTTCTGAATCCTAAACAGCTCATTCATATACAATAGCACAAAACTCTTTTAAGAAACATATCTTTTTTTAAAATATATTTTATTGCTTTTTTACAGAGAGGAAGGGAGAGAGATAGAGATCTAGAAACATCGATGAGAGAGAAACATCGATCAACTGCCTCCTGCACATCTCCCACTGGGGATGTGCCCGCAACCCAGGCACATGCCCTTGACCGGAACCGAACCTGGGACCCCTCAGTCCGCAGGCCAACGCTCCATCCACTGAGCCAAACCGGTTTCGGCAAGAAACATCTTTAAAAAATCAATGCCATGGTTAAATTTTAGTAATACTGACAACTTAAAGAGAAAAAGAAACACAAACATACACTGATGTAGCTAAAAATATAACTCTAAATACTTGAGACAGAAAAATAACATAATTTTACATTATAGATTATGTTTAGATCTTTGAAAATATTGATAATAGATTGGTAGACTGTCAGTATTTACAGGATGCCTAATCATATCAATTAAACTAAAATAAATAAAAGAGTTGTTAAAGAGCTACCTCTAGTTACTAATTACTAAGACTGTGGACTAAGATTTATTTTACTAGAATAGAAAAGTCTTAAATTATTTTTATTTTTTGTTTGTTGCCCATGTCCATGAGTTCTCTCTCTTTTCTTTTCTCTCTTGCTCAATCTCTCCACACCTCAACCCCCAACAGTTTTTAAATTGGTAAAAGCAAAATTAGTTACACGACACATAACCGAAAAGATTTCCCCAAACCATACCATGCCCCAACAAAAATTAAAACAAAATTTACATTGTAGAGAAAAACAATTTATAAGAGGAAATAAAAGATTTCAGATGAGCTTGGGTCCCTGAGAAGGCACTCCATGTCCTATATTAGCAGTAACATGCCCCCCCCAGTTAGTTTTGGAAAATCCTAGAGCATAGTTGGCTGTAGTCCCAATCTGGGGAAAATGTCAGGAAAGTAGTAAGATTGCTGATATGAGGCAGTAGCCACAATATTGTCATTCTTTTGTGTAATAAATCGATCTGTCACAATCTCATTGATTTCATTATTTGTGTCATACTGATGTAGTAGAATGTTTCCAGTACGATGGAGGGTAACATAAAAACAAAACATAAAACCAAGATTACTGTAAAAGCCTTGAGAAAGAAAAGAGACATTGATCGTTTCCTGATGGAACTGAAGCAGCAATTGTGGATAAATGAGGACAACTAAGAACAGATGCATTGAGCTAGATCAGGTCAGTTTCTATTAGAGACATGTGAAAACTCTTTTCTGATATCCTTTTTTGTACTAATTGGATTTTTGAAGAATTACATATTCTAAAGTACAAGCAAAGACGGGCCATCTAGAAACAATGCTCATGTCCCATAACAGAATACATATGCAGAGTTAAATTGGACTTTCAACATTTCCTGTGGATTGTGAAGAAGCAGAGTGAGAGAGTGGTACAACAAAACCTAGATACTCAACATAGTTATCTGATAGTTGTCAGGAAGAAGGAAAGCTAGCCAATGCATCATTTCTGGAGTATACTAATAAGGTTTTTCTTGATCTCTGGATATCTTAAATTATAACAAACTTTCTGGGGAAGGGGAATACATTATTAATTTTGTCAATCCCAGCAACCAAAGCAAAGAAATACTGCTACCTCCAACAAACTGGCACAACATTAATCTAGCCTTGAAGTTGAAACTGGAGGCTCAGTAGAACTTTACTTTGAACAGATAGAAATGCATATCCTGACCACAAGGAACTTTTAATTCTAAGTGCCTACTTAGGGAAATTCTTAGACACAAATCTATAACTAAGAAAATATATCCAAAGATATTCATTTCAACACTTTTCCATTTGTTAACACAAACTGGAACCATTCTACACTAAGATAAATTAATAAATGCATTATCTTTATATATAAAAGGCTAAGCAACCGGCCGACCAGCCAATAGGTATGATTCACATTGACCACCAGGGGGAAGACACAACACAGGAGCTGCTGAGTGACAGCAACTTTGCAGAGTGCCCTCTCGCACTCCCGGACCCCTCAGGGGATGTCAGACTGCTGGTTTCGGCCCCATCCCCACAGGCCAGGCCAAGGGACCCCACCTGCCGGAGGGACACTGCTCACTCTGCAGACGCCCCAGGTGTGGCCGGCCAGGGAGGGACCACGAAGTTTAGCTCCTTGGCATGTCCAGCTCGTCTTGCCCAGTCCCACCCCACCAGCCACCTTCTAATTAATTTCTTTTCAGTTTACACAAATTTGTGCACTAGACCTCTAGTTTACACAATAAAACACCCTAGATCAGCGGTTGCCAACCTTTCGGACCTCACAGACCACCAGTGGTCCGTGGACCACCGGTTGGTGGCCGCTGCCCTAGAGCAGTTAAAATGAATAACTAAAGCTACATGTGTCAAGGTTGAATGTCTTAAAAAGCATAATATCAAATGAAAGCATGAAATTGTAGTGTGAAAAATTTATTCAAATTTTGGAAACACCACATTTCCCTAAAAAAAAAAAAAAATAGGAACAGGTCTAAAAGCCAAAAGAGAAAGAGGACATAGCTCTCTTTGCTTTAAAATATTAAAATGGTACATGATTTTAAACACTCCAGTGAGTAAACATCAATGGCTTTATTTCCTGAAAACAAAGGCAAGATTAATTGTTTACTCTCCATTATAGCAGATGGAAGAAATTTAACTATTAAATTTAAATGCCTTACTTTGGATTATGGCTATATTGATGTAATTAAATACCTGTAATTTTGTCTTCCTCCATCTCCCAATTCAATGAATTTCTCCATTTATTTAGTTCCTGTGAAAATTTTTCTTGTTCTTTTCAGAATTCAGCAGAATTTCTGAAACTTAAAAAGTGGCTATTTTTTTAAAGAATGTTGCAAAAATGAATAAATATGGTCACCTGTAAATGTCTTTTTAATGTGATGTATATGCCTTTATATAAAAGTAATTGACAGAAAATATATTTCTGGGAAAGGAAGTAAAGTAAATAAAATATAAACTCTTTAATAAAGGAAAAATTGCCTGTAATAGAATATAAAATTCCATAGTGGAAATAAAAGACAATTATATCTTAGCTGTTTTTACAATATATAATACTGATTTTTATTCATCATAACACATTTCCAGACAAATCTAGGTGTGTCCCATCCTATATAATAAAGAGCTAATATGCTAATTAGACTGGACAGCCTAATGTTCTTCCAGACATCCTTCTTGACGACCTTCCGGATGAGCTGGGGCTGCAAGGGCCTAGGCAAGAATGACCTTCCTGAATGACCAGTGGGTGGGGTTCGGGGTCAATAAGCCTACGTCGCCAGGCCAGCCATGATGGTCCCCGTGCCCCTCCTTCTGCAGAGGCAGCGGGAGAAGTAGCTGTGCAGGCCTGGTCCCAGCACCCCTCCTTCCACAGAGGTGGCAGGAGAGGTGGCAGCGCAGGCCCAGTCCCAGTCCCAGAGCCACGCCTTTCACAGATGCAGCAGGAGAGGAGGCAGCGTGGTCCCAGTGCCTCTGCAGAGGCGGGACATGGTGCCATTGTGGCTCCTTAACCTCCCATGGCCCCTCCCCAGGCTGGCCTGGCCCCCGGCCGCCCCACCCCCCACCAGTGGGCAAGAGTTGAGGCCAGCGCTAAGGAGCAGCAAGCCAGCTTCTGGTTGAGCGATGCCCCTAGAAGCTGGGCTCATGACTAGCGAGTGCAGAGGCAATGGCCAGAGCCACTCCCTCTTCTGCAGCAGGTGGGCAGTAAGGAGCAAGGAGTCCTGGACTGCAAGAGCCCTGGACTGCGATAGGGATGTCCGAGTGCTGGCTTAAGCCTAGGGGGATTGGGCCTAAGCCAGCAGGCAGACATCCCCTGAGGAGTCCCCAACTGCCAGAGGGCGCAGTCTAGGCTGAGGGGACCCCCCTCATCCAGTGCACGAATTTCATGCACCAGGCCTCTACTTTAAATATATAAACATCTATAATAATAAAAGCATAATATGTACATTGACCAAACGGCCAAACAGTGGAATGACTGTCCAGACGACCACACTATGACATCCACTGGCATCAAGCCAGCCAAGGCAGGTATGATGTGATTGGTTGGGGCCCCGCCATCGCCCCATGATTGCCCCACAGAGGGAGACCCAGGCCACTGACCAGGGCTGTGGCAGGTGGGTGTGGCCTCCCTCTGCAGGGGCAATCCATTGCAGAGCCCTGGTGGGTGGGTAGGGGTACCTCTTTGGGGCAATCCAACGTGAAGCCCTGTGATCAATCACCCCAAAGAGGGAGGGCCAGGCTACCCAGTCAGTGCCGCTGTGGCTGGTGGGCGGGGCCTTCCTCTATGGGATGATCGATCACAGGGCTCCTGGACTGTGAGAGGGCACAGGCCAAATTTTGTGCACCAGGCCTCTAGTATATAAATAATAGTGTCTATGGCAGAGTAATCATTTCATTATTAAAAAGGTGGTTCTTTTATCCTCTTTTTAAGATGAATGTGGTTTTTTTTTTCATTACTGTGACCTGATGGTCAGGAAGGAAATGGACACTTTCTAAGCACTAGGTTTCCATGTTTTATTGAAGGACCAGTGAAATTATATATCTATATATTTGTGTATTCATATTTAGGTGGAAGTCTCCTGCATTGCAACAAGACATTTCTCACAATAATTTTGAAATTTACAAATGCTGGTATTCAAAGCTGAAGTCTCTTCCTGATTTAAGAAATGCTATTTCAAAGAGGTTTTCCCCTAACTTTCTTCAACAGATATATTTGTAGCAGATTTCATTCTCTTTTCTCTCTTAATTTTGTAGTAATATACAGAAGAATAACCCTTTTAATAAATTTAAAATCTTGTACACTTTATACATAGGTATTGATTTGGGGATTACATAAAATTTTATTCTCATACTTAACTCATTTTAACATATTAACTCTGTTAATATCTATGAAATTACTTTTGTAATAAATTAACACAATATAAACTTAAAAACTGTGTGCACTATTTTAATTAATAATAACTTTACAATTCTATTATTTCCTCAAGTTCAAGTTCTTTTTACTGGTAATGTGTTATTAAATTGTTCTTTCTGTACTTTTTTGTTAAATCAAATGTTAACCTTTCCAGAATCAGCTAATTTTTCCTCATTTATTATGCTATTACCAACTATTACTGTCTTCATTAATCTTTGTCTGATATTTTATTTCTAATATATGTTTGCATATTTTGGCACATTTTGCATATTATTCAGTGGTATTTCTTAATGATTTAATGTAGGATTTAAAGTACTAATATATTATGTATTTCTATATTATTTGGAATATTTATGTTTCTATATTTATACTCAAATTAAATTATATTTATTTATAACTGTTTTTGTAATCTAAAAGGAGTAGTGATAGTATATATATTTGATATATATAAACATATATAATTATGATAAGAGCAAAACATTCAATCTTATCTTCTACAATAAAGGAAGATAAAGTAGGGAAGGCAGTCTGAATATTTAAAAAATAAATGCAAGAAACAATAATAGAGAGAGGCTTTTAAATTTTTTTATTAAAATAGATATTCTGGGGCATTAAACGCAGAAAGTACATAGTTGTGCCATAGAAAACTTCTGGAGATTTAAGCCATGTTGCTTCTTTGTGGGATATTTGCTTCTTTTGTAGTTCTTACATGTCTAACCTTTTGAAATAAAAATTGAATATTTATTAAAAATAATAGATCACTGCCAGATATTTTATGCAATGGAAATGGTAACAAGTATATTAGAAATGGCAAAATATGTGTTACTAACTGTGAACATAGCTTGAGAAATTTTACCACATTTAGGGGAATGGAAAAATGGCAATGTAGTGCTCATAATATAAAATCATGGTTAATGGAAAAGTGGTAATAAAAATTAACAGAAAAGAATTTTACAGAGTTATTTAAGTTGAGAAAGAATTACAAAACAAGTACAAAAAATTCAGTAATTACTAGTAAAAACAAAACAATCATGCATCTTCAACTTGAAAGGGTCCATTACAACAAAACACAAGCCATTTATATTGAAAAAAACAACAAACAACTCTTGGTCCTTTCAATGTCATGGCTGCCTATTTTGTTCATTCTTCCCTGCCAAAGTCCTTCACTTCATATTAGCCCTTTCCTCCCAAGACCTTCCAGGGATTTGCTCATACTCCTACACTCAACTGTTGCCATGGCAAGACCCCTTTGTGAATACATCACTTCTGTCTTCCATATCACTCCTATTACTCCAAAACTAACAATTCTCCCAGTTTACAAGAACCTACAAATTATTGATGAAACAACTTAGTAAAGCAATTATTACTGTTTTGTATCTTTGCTTTTTATCTGACCAGTTTAAATTCTTTATTATTCAAGTATTTCATTTTATATTAATTCAACTTCCTTGCCTATTTCTTGCTTCTCCACACTTTCTTTAGAAAAAAACAATATTCTGTCTACAATTGACTATACCTCTGTTACTGCATTTGACTAATGAAAACACTTTTAAAATCATGATAGACTTATCATCTGTAACTTTATTTTCCATCCATGAGTTTCTGCTACAGATTGTTTATTTATCTAGAATATCATACTTCCAACCTACAGCTCAGCATAAAGACTTAGTCACCTGTTTGATGTAACCATTTAAAAAGGTGGCTTCCATTGTATTTCAGAACAGAAGTTACATATGCATTTTTACATATGCAAATGTCCAACAAATATATCCCAATCATTATTCTCACTCACGTTTTGCTTTCTAGATAAAATACTATCAACTTAGAAATTCCACAAACCCCTACAATTATGTCTATGTCATTCATTCTTATATACATTACATTAATTTCTATTACCATAATTGAAACCTCAACGCATAATCACATATAGGATCAACTATAATATTTAAGCTCCAGAACACTTTTTCTCTTGCAGACTCAGGAACTCCCCTTCTATCATTGTATATCATCTTCTCCCTTTCTTGTAAACTATACATAGCAGCATACAAAAGTTCTCTAATATATCCCAGAAAGAAAATACCTTCTTGCTCTGGCTGGCGTGGTTTAATTGTCCTGTACACTGAAAGATCAAGGGTTCAATTCCTTGTCAGGACATATGCCCAGGTTGCCTGCTCAAGCCCTGTTAGGGGAGGTCTCACTCTCACATAGATGTCTCTCTCTCTCTTCCTCTCTCTCTCCCTCCCTCCTTTCCCCTTCCTCTCTCAAATTAATAAAAACACATTATATCTTCTTGAGCCCATACTATCATTAGCTATCAGATCAATTCTCTTCACTTTTTATGATGTTTTCAACATAATCTTTAATCTCCCTTTTCCAATTCATTTTTTCATTTTCTATCTTGATCTCACTCTAAATGCATTTAAGGAAAAAATCATAAACACCCATTCAAAAAATATTCTTGAAATATATAGCTAGTTAGTAAAACATATTTATTCACTTTGCTAAATAATTATCTCTGAGTCTAAGGAAATTACCCCCCAAAATATAAAATAAACAAAAGCATTGTGAAAAATTCTCTGCTATTGTGTGAACATAGATGTGTGCAGCTTGGATAAATTTTCAATAGCAATGCTAGAGAAAAATGTAAAATTAATATTTAACAGAATGATGTAGCAGTTGGATAAAGGTTCCATTTCTTCTGATGGTAGAAAATTAATGCAATCAAATCAAGAGAAATGCAGCCACTTCCGTATAGTTCACATTTATTTTGGGCATATTAAATAATTCAAAAATGTTCCTCTTAAGTTCTTCAGTTTTGCCCAGTGAAAAATATCATTTCATGAGTTTTGATAGAATCTTCTCTTCTTGGCTGTAGAGGACCCGGTTCTTGTTCATGATCACTGTCATCTATCTATGTTAGCTCATAAGCTAAAATATTCAACAAACTGAGAATAAGCATCCCTTTGTGTGAAACTGTCTTCAAACCCACTTACCTGGGGACCTTGTTTGGCCTTTGAAAATACAGACACAGAATTCAGACACATAGTAATTCAGACATATGAGGCCTGGTGTTTTCTTCCAGGTGTAATCTTTGAGGTATAATTCTCCACAAATCACTCGTATTTCTGAACATCTTCAAAGGCATTCACAACTTGTTTTCTCCAGAGTGCTTTTGCAAGGATATTTGCATAGTAGGTAGCCGGGAAATGTAGACATGTCTCTTCCTCAGGCATATATACTTACCTTTCAGGAAAATAAATTTAGAGCTGTCTCATTCGCTGAAACAGATTTATTTACATTCTAGGACAGTAAAGATAGAGATGTCACTTTCCTAGAGCTGATTTGTATGACATTTCAGGGTAATGAAGATAACAGGTCTCTCTGTTTTAGAAGAAAAATAGAATTGGCAATATATACTCTAAGAGCTTCCTAATATCAGTGGGTTTTTTGTTTCTTTCTTTTAACACTCTCTACTCTGTGTTTAGGCAATACTTGGTCTCCACTGTGTCATCCTTTGGGAACTGAGGCAATGGTTAGAATAGCTAATGATAAAAAGAAAGATTTTTTTAACTGATCTATATTTTCATATGACCAATTAAATTGAACATTTTAATCTAACCAATTAAAATATTTCTAATCAATTAGAAATCAAATATGATGGGTGTATATGTCTAACCAGTGGATGAAAGAAATTAAAACTATTTATAAGAAACATGCGTGGAGAAAGTCATACAACCAAGGTATTCAGACCTAACTTTTTTAAAAAAGCAAGAATTTGTAAAAAGTATTTGAAATAACCTTTCTGTATATGACATTTAGAGGAAAAATTATATGATAACAACAAACAGAAACAACAAACCTAGGAAATTTCTGAATTTTAGAGTTGCCCATTATATTATTAAAATGATCAATTTCAAGGATAAGTTATGATGTGCACACCAATGCACATATACACACATACATACACACACCAAAAGAACAACAAGTGAGTAGGGTCCATATCCAGAAAAATAAGCAAGCAATAAAAACTCATTCCAAAGTAAGCCAGTACTGAACATATGAAACAAACTAAATAACCTCTTATAAATATGTGTAAGAACTAACAAAATGTAAATAATTAAATAATTACATTATTTAATCAAATGTAAATAATTAAAAGAAAGTATGAGAACACTGTCTCACCTATAAAAAGATCAGACATTATAAATACAAATGAGCCAAAAAAATGCTAGTGGTGAAGGATATATTAATTTAAAATGGGAAAATTGCTAGTGAACATGTATTCAGAATTTTAAAGTACTAGAGGAACTAAACAGCAGATTTCTCCAGGCATAAGGAAGATTTACCAAGGTTGAGACAAATCAATTAAAGAAAAATTTAAGAATGAACAATCAAAAATTAAACTAAGAAAACTATTCTATATGTCTATGTTGATATTGATATAAATATAAATGTAGATATAGATATAGACATAGAAATAAAAATAGAGATAGAGATGATAGAGCTAGAGATAGAGATAGATAGAGAATGACAGAGATATTCCATTGGTTCCATTTCTCTGGTGAACACTGATAAATACAGATTTTGGTACTGAGCAAAACCTTCATTCTAGAGCAGTGATGGCAAACCTTTTGAGCTCGGCGTGTCAGCATTTTGAAAAACCCTAACTTAACTCTGGTGCCGTGTCACATATAGACATTTTTTGATATTTGCAACCATAGTAAAACAAATACTTATATTTGTGATATTTATTTTATATATTTAAATGCCATTTAACAAAGAAAAATCAACCAAAAAAATGAGTTCGCATGTCACCTCTGACACGCGTGTCATAGGTTCGCCATCACTGTTCTAGAGCATCTAATGGCACGCATAAACTAATTAGTAAAATTCTGCAGTACACCCCAAAATATATTTTTTGCTGATCTGACCAAAAAAATGTATAATTTTGATTGGTTCACCCCAGATAGCTATTACTGTGTCGGCTGTTGTCATTCTTTTTTATTTGATATTCCAAGGGAAAAGAGGTCAGTGCTCCTAACTAAATAGTCAGGTATTCCATGTTTTAAAAATCCTTGTGGCACACTGGTTGAAGATTGCTATTCTAGAGAAACACATTTTAAGGATATGTTTTCTGCCTTGGTTCTGGGATTTCTGGAAATGACTAACCTGATTAAATTTAAATATGCTAATGACCCTATTTTCTATAGCACTGATAGTCCAGGGCATAATCTGTCAATAGAGATATGCAAAATTTCGCCATTAGATTCTGCTAATCAAACACTGATAAGAAGTAGGAGCTAGGTGACTGTGTATATGATACTTTTGAACACTTTTTTTAAATTAATGAATATAAGAAAATTGGCTGTTTGCTTCTAATGTCACTGAACAAAGCGGGGAACGAAAATAATGAGCTCAGGGATTAGAATTCCCAACTCAAGTGCTTCATTAATAACCTTAAAACTACTACATGTGCTCTGAAGGAGACACTTATGTTCTACAGCTGTAGGGCTGAGATGCTGAAAATCAAAATCAGTATCTCATCAGTGATTGGCAAAATTACCATACAACTTCAACTTCTCGTTTTGTAAGGTATGTACTGTTAAGGGCATTAGTTGAGAAAGAATGAGATTCTGAAAGTTGGAATAAGAACTTATGGGAAGACCCTGGTGAAGCTTGGGACATTGAGGCTCTAAATTCTGATGAACCGTCTTGGCCAGTGGGATGGGACTTTTCATCCCCAGTAGAACTAGCTTATTCAACTCTCTCTTTGAGGGAATCACCCTGAATTTTGTAATGAAACTGTGATGACCTCTTTAGAGGCAGGTTCCCTCTAAAGCAATGTTGAGTCTTCACAGATTCACCCCCACAACTTTTCTTGCTTCCAGATCTATAATTAAATTCAAGGACCAGCAGACCCCTAGAGGTGAGGTACAAAATGTGACCCATGAAGAGGTACACTCTACTATAGGGGAACCAGTTGAGTTAGATAATTTATATAATGAAGCATGAGAAACAGGTATAGAGATGATTTAGGATGTGGAGCAATAGTGGAAGGAGCATGAAGTTAGATCAGGCTGAATCCTATTGATATGGACTCACTAACCAGCAATACTGCTTTTAATATTGTAGCTCAAGGAATTAAAAAGGGATCTGTGTGTTTGGTTGGTTGGTTAAAAAATGAACCAAAGGGAGGCATCAGTGAGCATGTTTGAAATGTCAGGAACTTGCCTTGGCTTAAAGTAGAGGAAGAAATTTAAAAGCATAGGGATTTTTTAATGGTAGATTATATTTATCATTTAAGACCTACTCACCCACCCTGTGAAAATCTAGGAGACATACTTTACACCATGATTATGAGGAGTAACTTTGTGAGTGGAGCCCAGACATCCTTGAAGAACTCTGTGATCACTCTTCTCTGAATCCCAAACCTTACAGTGGAAAATGCAGTCAAATGAGTTGGAAAATCAAAAGGTAATAGTAGTTCACCGAATCCCAACTTGCAGGAGCCAAGTAGTGGTACTCAAACATCAAAGACAAGGTTAGTGTGATTACTATAATGGACAGCAGTCAAAGTAGCAATAAGAATTGTCTGGCTCATGCAGACCTATGTTGTTGGCCAGTTGATTATGGTGTTCCTAGAAGTTAAACAGATGGGAACTCTACTAGATGCTTACTTGATGCATGTGTAGAAGCAGAAAAGTTTTAGAGAAAATGAACAAAAATATAATCTGAATCATAAGAAAGAGAGTCATAGCCTCTCAATCATTCCAAGAACTTGAGCTACTTTACACACTCAGAATCCCTGGAATAAAGGGAATCTGGGCTTGCCTGAGAAAGGGACCTGGTACTGCAATGCATATATTGTTAATTTTTCTCCCAGCTTTTCTCAAAGGGACCTATGACCTTTACCAGGGTAACTACATTTGAAAAAAGGAAACAATCAGACTTTCAGGGACTATGGATATTTTGTCTGAACTGACATTAGTCCCAAGGGTCCCAAAACATTACTGTGGTCTACCAGTCAGGGTAGGAGCTCATGGAGGTCAGATGACCAATGGATGTTTAGCTCAAATCCATGTCACAGTGGGGCCTGTATGTACTCAGACCAATGTTGTCATTATTTCTCCAGGTAGCACAATGGAAAGAGACATACTTAACAGTTGACAGAATACCCATACCAGCTTCTTGAGCTTTGGAGTAAGGGCTATTATAGCATGAAAGGCCAAATGGAAACCACTAGAACTGCTTCTATCTAGGAAAATAGTACCCCAAAAGCAATACCAGGTTCCTGAAGTGATTGCAGAGATTAGTGCCACCATCAAACTAAAGATGCAGGATGTTTCTTCTCACCAAATCCAATTTGATGTACTTATTTGACCTGTGCAGAAGGTAGAGAGAACTTGGAGACTGACAGTGGATTATCATAAGCTTAACCAGGTGGTGACTCCAGTTCTAGCTACTATACCAGATGTAGTTTTAATTCTAGAGTAAATTAACACTTCTATAACCTTGTATATAGCAATTGAGCTGCCAAATGTCTTTTTCTCCATCCCTGTCAACAAGCTATACCAGCAGCAATTTGCTTTCAGCTGCCAAAGCCAGCTATACACCTTCACTGTCCTATCTCAGGTGTATGTCAACTTTCCATCCTTTCGTTATAATTTTGTTCATAATTTAGAAAAGATCTTAATCACCTGTTCATTACAGCATTATGCACGGTGGTCAAGACATGGAAACAATGGAAGTGTCCTTTGATAGATGATTGGATAAAGAAAATGTGGTACATATATAGACAATGGGATACTACTCAGCCATGAGAAAAGATGAAATACTGCAATTTGTGACAATATGGATGGACCTTGAGAATATCATGCTAAGCAAAATAAGTCAGACAGAAGAAGTTAAGAACAATATGATTTAATTCATGTGTGGGATATAAAAGCAACAAATGAGCAAACAAAAAAATTGAACAAACAAAAACTCATCAGCATGAACAACAGTATGATGATTAGCAGAGAAAAGGAGGTGGGGTAATAGTAAAGGGTAAAGAGGTGCAAATATAAGGTAACAGAAGATGATTTGCTTTTGGGTGATGGGTACACAATACAATATAGAGACCATGTCTTATTGAAATGCATACAAATTTTTTCTTTTACAATTTTCCATCTTTTTTTTTTCAATTGTAGTTCACATTCAATATTATTTGGTATAAGTTTCAGGAGCACAACATAGTGGTTAGAAAATCATATACTTTACAGAGTGGTCCCCCTGATATTCCAAGTACTCCCCTCCCCCCCTGTGCTGGGGTCCAGCCCCAGCGGGCCAGGGGTTCCCAAAGGTGTGGACAGAGTCAGCAAACAATGATTTACATGGAGACAGCATTCACATGATCAGCAGAGCTCTCTTTAGTCTCCATGGATCTTCCTGTGCCTGGCTGAGGCCACAGAGAAAGATCCAGAGGCAAGCTGGGCCTTTATTTTATAGTCAGAGGTAAACAAGGTAGTGGTTACCATAGTTACACTGTTCTTGTGAGTTTCACTTGTTTTGACCACTTCCTGCACCTCCCTCAGCCCATTAGCTTCCCAGATAAGATCTAGGAAGTGTTATAAGGTCAAGCCTAATTATTCTAAGAGGACTGTGCCCTCTAAGCTGGGACTTGTTTGTGACTTTGCCAACAGGTCAGTCTGAGGCTTAACCCTATAGCTGCTCCCCACACCCTGGCCCATACATAGCTATTGCAATATTATTTTTTTCCTCCATTGACCTCTCCCTGGCCATTTGCACCCCCCCAGCATATGTCCACTCCCCCCTAGTGACTGTATCCATTGGTAATGCTTATATGCATGCATGCAAGTCATTTG
>NW_005871523.1:457377-465160 GCF_000147115.1 Myotis lucifugus | reverse complement strand
CCCCCCAACTTTCCCTCTTGTAGATATGAACAAGCCAGTCCGATGCTCTCTTCTCTGGATCTATTTTTGTTCATCGGTTTATGTTGTTCACTATATCCCACAAATGAGTGATATCCTGTGGTATTTATCTTTCTCCTGGTTTAGTTTCCTTAGCATAATGCTCTCCAGGTCCATCCATGCTTCTGCAAATGGTAAGAGTTCCTTCTTTTTGACAGCAGTGTAGTACTCCATTATGTAGTTGTACCCTAGTTTTTTAATCCATTCGTCCACTGATCAGCACTTAGGCTGTTTCCAAATTGTAGTTATTATAAATTGTGCTGCTATCCTATCTAATAAAAGAGAAACATGCAAATCGACTGTACCTCCACTATGCCCACAAGCCACACCCACAAGCCAATTAGGAGTGAATATGCAAATTAGCCCAACTAAGATGGCAGCGGCCACGGTGCTAGAGTGAGCAGGAGGCTTGGGTTGCCCCCGGCGATGGAGGAAGCCAAGCTTCCCGCCTGTCCTGGGCAGCCCTGAGCTCTGCTAAAGGCTACAAAGTTTCAATTATAGAAGATAAATAAATCCCAGATACCTGCTTCCAGCCAGTGATGGCCTCTGCTCTAGGATGGGCTGGGAGCCTGGGTTGCGACCTGGGCTGTGCTCAAGGCTACAAAGTTTCAATTATAGAAGATAAATAAATCCCAGATACCTGCTTCCAACCCATGGCGGTGGCCAGCCTGAAAATGGCCATCAGCCCCTCACCCAGGCTAGCCAGGCACCCCAGCAAGGACCCCCACCCTGAAGGGGCTGTTGGCAACCTGAAAACGGCACTCAGCCCCTCACCCAGGCTGGCCACACCCCCATGGGAAAAGGGTCCCCTCTAGGTGGCTTGGCCAGCCTGCAAACAGCCCTCAGCCCCTCACCCAGGCTGACCAGACACCCCAGCAGGAACTCCCCACCTTGAAGGGGTTGTGGACAGCCTGCAAACAGCCATCAGCCCCTTACCCAGGTTGTCCAGGCATCCCATTGGGGACCCCCACCTTGAAGGGGGCAGGGCCAGCCTGAAAATGGCCATCAGCCCCTCACCCAGGCTGTCTAGGCACCCCAGCGGTACCCCCTCACCTTGAAGGGGCTGTGGCCAGC
Source organism: Myotis lucifugus (assembly GCF_000147115.1). Taxonomy (NCBI): domain Eukaryota; kingdom Metazoa; phylum Chordata; class Mammalia; order Chiroptera; family Vespertilionidae; genus Myotis; species Myotis lucifugus. The sequence goes on along the minus strand of NW_005871523.1, from coordinate 464,029 downwards.
CTGAAAACAACCATCAGACCCTCACCCAGGCTGGCCACACCCCCATGGGTGAGGGTCCCCGCTGGGGGGCTTGGCCAGCCCTGCAAAAAGCCATCAGCCCCTCACCCAGGCTGGCCAGGCACCCCAGCGGACCCCCATCCTGATCCAGGACACTCTTTCAGGGCAAACCAGCCAGCCCCTACCCGTGCACTAGGCCTCTATCCTATATAATAAAGGGTAATATGCAAATTGACCTAACAGCAGAACGACTGGACTGCTCACGATGACACACACTAACCACCAGGGGGCAGATGCTCAGTGCAGGAACTGCCCCCTGGTGGTCAGTGTGCTCCCACAGAGGGAGCTCTGCTCAGCCATAAGCCAGGCTGACAGTTGCCAGCACAGCAGTGATGGCGGGAGCCTCTCCCACCTCCTCAGCAGCGCTAAGGATGTCCGACTGTGGCTTAGGCCTGCTCCCCGCTGGCAAGTGGACATCCCCTGAGGGCTCCCGGGCTGCCAGAGGGATGTCTGACTGCCAGCTTAGGCCCGATCCCTGGGGGAGCGGGCCTAAGCCAGCAGGTGGTCATCCCCCTGAGGGGTCCCAGACTGTGAGAGGGCACAGGCCGGGCTGAGGGACCCCCCTGAGTGCACAAATTTTTGTGCACCGGGCCTCTAGTGAACACATAAAATCTTTTTAACTAATGTCACTGCAATACATTTAATTTTTAGGAAGTAAAAAAATAAAAAAAATCATGAGAATCACAGAAATTTCAATAACTCTGTTTCCTTTAGAAAGGGAAGAATAAATGAGAACAGCTTCAAAGCATGTTACAAATGAGGCTACAACTGAATTAGTGCCATTAACTTGTAGAAAATTTAAAGCAAATAAAGGATAATTCCAAAGCTATAAAACTATATGGAGAGTGTTCATTATGTTATTTAAATTCTTTATGATTTTAAATAGGAAACATTTTAAAAAATTGCTAGTGAGCATGTATTCAGAATTTTAAGTACACAGAGTACATTATTAAGGAAATAGTAGGTGATAGTGAGGAGAGGCTGAAGAAAAGAAAGAAAAATATTGTCCAGCTTCAGTAAACGATAACTTATTAAACTCCCGCTGTCCTTTCTCTCAGTCAGAGAAATAGCCTCTACCAACCAGATAAATAGGCAAATTACTAAATCCACTCTACTTCTACACACCTACTGTTTTTCTGTTCACCACATTATTTTCTATATTAAGGAAGATAATCATATTTAAAAAAAATAAGTTGATATAAAACAAGGGGATATAACTGGCCATAATATGTGCAACATTTAACAACTTTAGTCATTTGTATACTATCTAAGCTCTTTTGGTGTGCTGCATATTACTATTATTATTAATTATTAAATTAACTTATTTCTTACATTTAAATAATGTGTAAGAACTTTATTTTATTCAAATGTATTTAAAGGGAACCTAAATCACTTACCAATATAGAAGCACCATAACAAATTAATGCACTAAAATTCAAATCATGTAATTAAAATAGGAGAAAGCAAATTATATAATCATTTTTTTCAAAACTTAAAGTAATATTAATTATAAAAATAAATAATTGATCCGATGAACAAAAAAATATATATCTGAAAATAATTTTTCATAAAAGAATGAAACTTAGTCCTGGCCAGTGTGGCTCAGTTGTTTGGAGCATCGTCCCATACACCAAAAGATTGCAGGTTCAATTCTCAGTTAGGGCACACACCTAAGTTTTGGGGCTCAGTCTCTTTCTCTCTCTCTCTCTCTAAAAAATAATAAATGTATCCTCAGGGGAGTATTACAAATAAAAGAAGATATATATTTATTTTTTTAAAAAGAGCATGAGACTTATTGTGATCAGTCAATAAAATTGATATTCTGCTAGATGTCACTTAGTTAAAAGTACAAAATTCTAACACAAAAATTCAATTCTGTTCTATAACTATGATGCTGCTTCTCCCTAAGGTTTCCAACTCATAGACATACAATCATAAAAGGTCAAAATCTGCTTAAGAGCTTAACTGTGTTTTCTGAGTTGAAATACTATTCTTAAGAAACGAATAGAAATGTTGTTCAACCCACTCACTTCAAAAAATCTCCACAACAAGCCTTGGGTTCTATTTTTCTTCTGATTCGTTCAAATTAATTGGCAATGTTCACAAAGAAATGGAGTTTCTCGTCCATACACCAACACTCATTCATTTGGAACAATAAAGGTAAGTTATTAACAAATATTTTCATAGTATTCAAACTATTGTTAGTGAATGCACTAGATAATAACATGAAACCAATTACAGAAATCTAGGCATGTCTTTCCAGTTTTTGTGCATTCAAGTTAATTTTTCTGATATAACTGTGCCTCTAAAGATAAGTGAAATCATTAAAATTGCTAGTACACAAAGCTAAAAAAAGCATGCATGCTTTGCCTCTGAAAGGACGTCTTACTTGGAAGATATTATTTTCTCAATGCAGGCAGAGTTCTTTTATTCATGAAAATTCAACAAACAAGCATCACTAAAGAACAAAGAGCTGTTTATGGTGAGGGATGGAAAGAGAGAGAGAGAGAGAGAGAGAGAGAGAGAGAGAGAGAGAGAGAATAAAAATATGATGGCCTGCCCTTAATATGAATAACACATCTCTTCATGTGGTATATCTGTTGGGGTGGGCTTCCATCTATACACCTGAGTCTATTCCACACCCAAAGCAGCAAAATTGAAGTAACATATACCTTGGGTTTGAAGAACGATGTTTATAGTAGATGAATTATGGCTTTGGCTTTATCATTTTCTGCATGTTCCCAAACATAGTTTTCAGGCTGCATTTTTTTTTTGTCTTCACACCAGAAAGTTGCAATTAGTTTGAAATTATCTTTTCCAGTATAGGTGTGAGGAAAACTGTACAGACTTTCTTATAAAAAAATTGGGATTCTTATGCAACTATTATCTGATAAATAATTGGCTGAGTTCATAGTATTAGTTCCAACATAGTTTTTCATTCTGGTCTCAGTATTGATAAATCAAAGTTCCAGTTATATCTATAATTCTATAATGAATCATGCTGCTTCACAGAGAAAACTAATCAAACGTTATTCATGCTCTGCTACTCAATATGCCTTTACCATTTTAAAAAAACATTTTTAAGTGTCTTCACAATTACTTTTGTGGCTTCAATGTTTTTAATTAAATACCACACTATAAATGACACCTCCACTGTTTTACAATCATTCCCAGTCACAAGGCATATCCTTTTTTAAATGATGCTTGAAATTTTTATTATTTTTTAAAAAATAAGTCTCATTTTAGCAGGTTCAAAATGCCATTGCAAATGGAAATATTTAATATCAGAATTTATGAATAGTTCTACATGGGTGACAGAAAATTAAATAGACCCAGTCTCTGCCAACATTCAAAAATCAAATTCATAATTTTTTGCATGAGTTATTTGCAGTTGGTAGTTAAGCAATACCAAAATGCTGTTTAATTGATTAATTCAATTGATTTTGTGTTTGTGCAAAGATTATATGAATAGTTTATTATAATGACCATGAGTACTTAAAATTAGCACCTTTATGCTTTAAAAATTCCAGTTTTAAGTGCAGCTTAATGATGCTTCAAAAACTATTACTGTCATCAGCACAAGAACAACACAAATTATTTTGCTTATAAATTATATGTGCTTATAAAATTCGATTAATTAATTATTCCCTTCTAAAGGTAGTTTTAGAATTATCATTGTAAAAGGAAGTTTCTGAAAATTCGGTTTTTAAAAATACATACATGGAATCCATAGCATCTATGTAATCCATGCTTCCAACAATATGAAAAAATATAGAAATGCATTGTAGAACCTTCACTGGTAGGATTAAATGCCATCTGTAAATTATGTGGCCTGCAGAAATAGGATAATTGCAATGATTTGTATGTAGACCTCATTTTAAACACAGAAATCCATAGAAACTTGTATTTTTTCAGGATACACATATGTTTCTTTTTCATTGAATTTTCTTGGGTGGCGTTGATTAATAAAATTATATAGGTTTCAGGTGTACATTTCTATAACACATCATCTACTTTTGTAAAAACCCTGGTTGGTGTTCATCACGTCCAGAACCACAGTGACCAAGCAGAAGGAAGTCAGTCCTGCAGGGCTTGTCTTGGCAACGGCTACACCCTCCCCTGAGCTGTTTCCCAGGAGCTGTTTCCTGTAAGGGCAGGTTTTGAGGCAGGAACATGCCCTGGGAACTTGGAGGCATATCTTTATGAAGTGTGCTGTGCCAGCACAGCCAAGGGTAAACCTGAGAAGGGGCAGCTGAAAGGCTTAGAAAAGACAGACAAGAGAATGAAATCTGGGTCTCGGTGGGAAGCTGCTTCTCTGAGAGACAGCAACCACACCCACAGCCTTGTCTTTATTTTATAGCAGATTTGCCACAAGGCAAAGTAAGGGCATGACCAAGATGTTTACAACATTCTCCTGGGTTTCAATCCTACTCAACTACATGCACCTGAACTCTATCAAGCCTACATCACTAAGGCACATGGGGCCATGTGTTTGGACCAAAGGTTCAAGCTTACAACTATAGCTGTTGGCTATAATTGTGCTGGGAAGGCCCTGCCCTCCAAGCTGGGACTTGTACTTGGCAATGAGAGGACTGTGCCCTCTCATCAGTCCAAGGCTTGAACCTGTCCAAAACACTGTAGCAGCTCCCCACAATAAAGTTTTAATTCTGTTTCTTTGTTACTAATGTTGTGGCCCCACCCCATAACAAAGAAACAGAATTTCCGGAGGATGAGGCTCAGAAATCAGGATTTTAAAAAGATTCCCAGGTGATTCTAATGTGCAGCCAAAGTTGAGAGCCACTGCTATGGATAATATTAAAAATATATCTAAACGTGCAATTCTTTGTCCAAAAAATGAACACGTTAAAAAATTAAATGAAGAAAACTTGGATATACTTGATGGAGATTTTCACACATATTTGAGTGATGATTCCATTGATTCCACAGATGATGCTGAAAAGGAAAATTTTCCCATTGAATGTCTTAATAGTATTACTCCTTCGGGAATGCTGTGTCATAAATTAAAATTGAAAGTGGGTGCAATCATCATGCTATTGAGAAATCTCAATAGTAAATGGGGTCTTTGTAATGGTACCAGATTTATTATCAAAAGATTATGACCTAACATTATCGAAGCTGAAGTATTAACAAGATCTGCAGAGGGAGAGGCTGTTCTGATTCCAAGAATTAATTTGTCCCCATCTGACACTGGCCTCCCATTTAAATTGATTCGACGACAGTTCCGTGGTGCCAGCATTTGTGATGACTATTAATAAATCACAAGGACAAACTCTAGACAAAGTAGGCATATTCCTACCTGAACCTGTTTTTGCACATGGTCAGTTATATGTTGCTTTCTCTCGAGTTTGAAGAGCATGTGATGTTATAGTTAAAGTTCTAAGTACTTCATCACAAGGGAAATTAGTTAAGCACTCTGAAAGTGTTTTCACTCTTAATGTGGTGTACAGGGAGATATCAGAATAAGTTTAATCACTTTATCAAGTCATTGTTTGCATCACTGTTGTTTTTATATCATGTTTTTGTTGTTTTCATATCATGTTTTTGTTGTTTTCATATCATGTTTTTGTTGTTTTCATATCATGTTTTTGTTGTTTTTATATCATGCCTCTGTTGTTGTTATATCCTTTTGTTACTGTTTATTTACTAATAAATTTATATATTATTTTCATATACATTTTACTAATTTCTTTTCATCTCTCACACTTCTATTATAGAGAAAGGGTAAATAGCAATATTAAAATATCTCTGCTAATTAATTCCCTTTTTAAAAAAATATATTTTATTGATTTTTTACAGAGAGGAAGGGAGAGGGATAGAGAGTTAGAAACATCGATGAGAGAGAAACATTGATCAGCTGCCTCCTACACACTCCCCACTGGGGATGTGCCTGTAACCAAGGTACATGCCCTTGACTGGAATCGAACCCGGGACCCTTGAGTCCGCAGGCCAATGCTCTATCCACTGAGTCAAACTGGTTAGGGCAATTAATTCCCTTTTAATGTGCACCGGGCTAATAGTTCATTATATTCCACAAATGAGTGAGATCATTTGATATTTTTCTTTCTCTGACTGGCTTATTTTGCTTAGCATAATGCTCTCCAGGTCCATCCATGCTATTGCAAATGGTAAAAGTTCCTTCTTTTTTATAGCAGAGTAGTACTCCATTGTGTAAATGTACCACAGTTTTTTAATCCACTCATCTGCTGATGGGCACTTAGGCTGTTTCCAAGTATTAGCTATTGTAAATTGTGCTGCTATGAACTAGGGGCGCATATATCCTTTCTGACTGGTGTTTCTAGTTTCTTGGGATATATTCCTAGGAACAATTCAATTACTGCATGAGTCATTTCCTGGTCGTGTAATTTCCCGTTTTGGTGATCCGAATTGGCCGCCCAAATCATGCGATTTAACGCTGTTGGACTTTTTTCTTTGGGGTATTTTGAAGTTTAAGGTTTATGCTGACAAGCCCACGACCACCCAGGTCTTGAAGGAGGAAATTGAGCACTGTATCAACGAAATTCAGCCACATTAATGCAAAACGGTCATGGGAAATTCAACAAAAGAGTGCGTATGT